>NC_133617.1:305963508-306263508 GCF_048593235.1 Sminthopsis crassicaudata | reverse complement strand
TTCAATAATGTATAAACTCAATATGGTTCTGTAGAAGCCAATGGAGAAGGACAAAAAATAAATTAAAAAGAAGGCAATGCTTGTGTTTGAGAGAGGAGAAAGAATGCAGAAGGATTCATTTTCTGGCTCCATACTCATAAGGGAGAAAAGAAAACAAAACAAAAGAATTGAAGAGTTCATCCTACTTAGCATAAATGACCATAAAGAAAGAGGGGTATTATATGTATGTATTTTCTGCCAAACTTGCTCAAGGTAATCTTTAAAAGAGTTCTACAGATATTGCTTACTTATCCCATTGTCCCATCATTTTATATAGTTTCCAATTAGGTCAGTTATTCTACACAGCCTATTTATTTCAAAAATAAAGCTGATGAGTGTTTGGGATGCTTTCCAAGACTGGACTGTTTTCTAACCTGTGGATGACTGAAGTTGAAAAACACAGGCTAGAGGCAGGTGAGAGCAATCAAATAAGCAGTTTAATTTCAGAATGAGGAAAACAGGCTTGCAGGTGAAGTACTTCAGAGAGCTCTCCTTTAAAGGTTTATGTCAGGATAGCACAACACGGTCATTCTTAAATCTTGAGTAAACTATTCTCATGGTTAGCATTTTGAGGGACATATAGATCTTCTCAAGTCCAGTTGGAATAGTCTCTAAGTTATTATAAACATTGAGACTTATGATTGTTGTTCAGTGGGACACTGAAAAACAATTAGTGTCCTTATTAGAAGGAAAGCCCTATAAGGGCAGGGTTGTGTTTCATAAATTTAATTTATATTTCTAGAATGCGTTGCATATTCTGGCACATAGAAGATGCTCAATAAATTCTATTTGATTAACTGATTTAAAGTTCTCCCATGCTAAGATGAGAATTTTACAAAAGGCTATTTAAAAAGAGGAGTAGATAGACAGTTATTTAGATAGAAGGAATATGAATATATAGGTATGCATATCTACACACATATAAGCATATTCATATTAATAAATATACATATCCATTTGTGTACATGTATGCTACAAATACACATATAAACATACAACTACATCTACATCTATATCTACATTTAGATATACATATACATATTCATAGAGAGAAAGCTTATGTGGTACAGTGGCTAGACTGCTGAGTCTAGAGAAAGACTCATCTTCCTGAATTTAAATCTGACATCCATTGTGTGACCCTGGGAAAATCTTCAACCCTCTTTGTTTAAGTTTCCTCCTGTCAAATAATCTAGAGAAGAAATTTGAAGCACTCTAGTATCTTTACCAAGAAAACCCCAAATGAAGTCACAGAGAATCAAGCATGAATGAAATGACTCATACGTATATTGTACCCACATGTGCATATTTGTATGTGTACATATGTACTTTGTACTAGTGACTTTTCATACTATATCATATATATACATATATATATACATATATATATATATATACACATGTGCATCTTTATGTGTTTGTATGTTATGTTTGTAGTCAAGATAATAAGAGACATTGTTTTCAAAGCTAAAATCCAGCAAGCAAGCTGTGCCTTAAACTTGGAATAATTATAATGTTTTCAGGTACAACAAAATCCCAGAATTGTTTCACAAAATTATTGTATTGCTTTGACTAGCACCAGGTATTCTCTGATCTTGGACAAGCATCTGCTGTTTCCATATTCTCCTCATAAAATCCTGCTAGATTTCAAACTCATCACATTGTTGCTATTTATTTAGGAAATAGAGGGAAAGATGATAGATGCATGGAAATGTGTGTGCATGCATGCATGCATGCATGCATACATATATATTGTTGCTGTTGTTTGTCCTTCATTCTTGAAGAGGACTATGACATCTGGGAGGTGACTCAATGCCATAGAGGTGAGTTGGATAGAAGTAAGGGAGGGCTGTGCAGTCATTTGCCTCACTCTCCCCTCCATCTGAGTCCAGTGGCAAGATACAGATTATAATAAGTGGAGATGGCTCTGGATGAAGTGGGAGACCTTGATCTTTTTGAGCTGATGTCTTCACCAAGTCTTAATTTAGCTGAAGTAACAACCATTCAGTGACTAAGGCTAAGTAGCAACTGAGACAAAGAATCTTTTCTTTCACAGAATCCAAAAATATATCCCCTTCCTATACAAAAAAAAAAAAAAAAAAAAAAAAAAAAAAAAGGAAAGGAGCAACCTAAAGGGAATGCCATACATGGAAATGTGGAAACAAATAAACTTGCTACAACATAAAGAACTAGCATTTAATTTAAGCATTTAATAGCTTAAAAGTTTGGTAAACACTTTACAAATATTATCATATTTGTTCTTCACAACAACCCTAGGATGTAGGTACTATTACTATTCCCATTTTAAAGATGAAGGAACTAAAGCAGACAAAAGTTATTTGACTTTCTCAAGATAATACAGCTAATACTGAATTCACACTTTGTATTTCCTGGTACCAGGTCCATTGTCCTGTGCATTGCACCACCTAGCTGCCTAGGGTACTTTATTTTAATCACAGAAGTGCAAAACTCATTGCATACTAATTAATTTTTAATGTAATTAGTAAATTGAGGGTTCTGTTGGCCAAACATTCTGTCTTAGATCAGAAGCCCATAGATGTTGGACGTTTCATTGGACAGAATGCTGAAGGAGCAGAATCTATCCAGCCATGGTTTCAAGGAACCAAACATTCAATTTCTGAAGTTAATTTTCAATAAAGCAAAGTTTTATGAGCTAGTTATGCTTTAGAGTAATAAAAACCTCTCCAAATAAATGCCTAAATTTGGAGCAATAATAGCATTTGGGTATTTTTATAACTACTATATTTTTATTCCATTAATTGAGTTTGTGGATATTTATTTTCTTCTTTTGCATAAAAGTTCATTAACATAAAATCTATGTCAACATTAGGAGAATAATTAAGTCATCAAAAAAAAATAGCAACTCTATTCTGGGTGATTACTTCACCAAATTGTGGCACTTTAACCTACAGAAATATACTTGAGTAAACATTTTTGATCATGATACCACCAATAAAAATCATTTATTGGCAATATTAATTAATTAGTGCCATACATTATAATAAATTGTGCAGAGAAAAAGACCAAAGAGCTCCAAAAGGAAATGTCACTTGCTTTCCTAAGATAAAATTAATGATAGGTTAATTACTGAAAAGTAAACATTAGAAATAGACTGTCATCTCATTTTTTTAATCCTCATAAATATGATCAGGATGATTGGCTTCTCTGAAATATCACAGACAAGAAATATCCATAAAAGATATCAGAGCATGCCAGAATTTCAGCCAGATTCTTGAAATTCATTATGGGAAGATATTTTTTACTGTCCAAAGTAAAATTTTCCTAGGATTAATTAAAATATATGAAATAAAAAATAATAATTTAATATTTTAAGGACATATGAAAATACCAGTAAAGTAAAGTGGCATAAATCTCAGTCCCTTTGAATCTTTCAGAGTTTTGTGAGTGAAGCACATAAATCCCTGAGATCTTTCTGGTACTAAATCTCTCAGACTTAGGTTTGTCTTCAAACAATAGATATAATCCAATCTACCCTCAAAGCCCTTTCAACTTCATATGGGATTTTAGCAATTATAGTCAAATCTACATCTTAATCAAATATCAGATTAAGATGTCAATACGCATCATATATTATTCAATTAACATCGAATGTCATATATATATATATATATACATATATATATATATATGCAAAAACTATATCAATCTGCTGAAGGCTTCCAGTTTATATTTAGTAGGAGAAATCACACACATAGACACACACACACACACATACACACTCACAATCTTCTTCAATATTTTATAGGATTGCTATTTCATAGTTGCTTATACTAGAGAGTACTATAGAAGTCATTTAGTATAGGCATCCTCATTTTATAAATGGAGAGATTAAGGTATAGAGAATTTAAATAACTTGTTTAGAGACACAAATCTAGTACCTAAGAATGAATTTAAACCTAGGTCTTCCTGATTTCCAAATTCAGTGACCAATGTATAACACCAAATTGTCTCCTATACATGTGTTCATGATCTCATTGAAAAGATCACTTCATCTACCATATAAGATCAGAAAACATCCATGTTTCTCATTCTGTATGATTCCAGTGTCTTGTAAACTTCCATAAATGTGGGTACCATTTGCGTTATCCATCTATTTTTATTTCACTCCTGCCAAGGATGAGATTGGATCAGCACTTTTTCTGATAACACATTTCTTGGAAAATATATGTAATGCTATTTTTTTTGCTAGGCATCAATGGATAATATAATGCAGCTGCTTAAAGCCACCACACATCTCCATTCTATTTTCTAGTTAATCTGGAATTTTTATTCTTTAGAGAGAATGATATCTTGTGATTCATGTCATAGTGCAGAATTGAAATGTTTAAAAAAATTTTTTTTGAGAATAGGGAGTATTTTAGGAATATTGAAAGTAAAGTAAAGTTATCTTCTATAAAACTGGTATTTTTGAAACCCCAGTCCTTTTCATTTACATTACTTGCCCTAGATATGTACACTGATGAATTAACTCAATGGACTGACCATCCAACTAACATCTGTTGTTCTGAGTGTTAAGTAGTATTCACTCATGTGTTCTTTCCTATGCAGACAGAAAAGATAAGTTTTATAACTTTTATTTTTAGTAGAAATAGGACTTCTTGTAGAATCTCTATAGTATTCTGGGTCTTGACACAATTTGCATTTTTAAAAAACATGATTTTATTTGAAAATCAAAGTAAGAAAAAAAGAAAAAACAGAAAAGGAATATAAAACAAAATAAAGCAAAACAAAAAAAGAACATATCATGTAGCCATGGGAAGATTCAAAATTCATAACAAATTATTAAATTGAAAAAGTAATATATATGTATATAATATGCATATATATTCATATATATATACATGTAGATGAAATTATATTCATGAATGTCCTTTTTTAAATACCTTGTAAATTGTTCTTTGTTACTCTGCTGTGTATCTTATTTACTTTATTCTTTTTTTTCCCCTTTTTTCCCCTTTCATTCCCCCACCAGATCCAAGCAAGCTTCAGGTAAGAAACATATAAATGTAAATATAAAACATATATATAAAACATATATATATATATATATATATATATATATATATATATATATATATATATATATATATATACATACATACACACATCTTTCCTATTTCAGCTTATTCTTTCATTAAACTCTACTCTATAACTTGCTTTGCTATTATTTAACCTTCTCTCTACCCAAGGATCCCTCCCTTGTCTTCTTATCTCACCCTTTGCTTTCTCCTTTACCAATCTTTCCCACTTTATTATTTCTTTATAGATTTTGGAGGGTGCTATACCTTTCATGGTATATATGTAGTGTTACGTATTAAATCAATTCCCAATGTGAGTAGGTTTTCAGAACTATGAGCCTTCCCTTCCCCTCCTCTAATGCCTAATGCCTCTAATGCCTCTAATCTTTCTCTGCACTTCATTTGTATATGACTACTAGTTTTACCTTAACTCTGCCAAACTTTCTTTTGATCTACTCTATTGTTTCTGTGAATCTTAAACATATAATATACATTTCCCATGTAAAAAAAAATAACATAAACAATTTGTCCATGTTTAAACAGTTTGTCCCTGTTGAGTTCCTTTAAGTTAATCATTGATATTGGCTTTTATATGTTAAATTATCTGTTAAATTCAGATTTGGTTGATAGAAGTCCTGAAAATCTGCAAGTTCATTGAAAGTCCATTGCTTCTCATTCAAAATTATAGATAATTTTTTCTGAATACGATATTTTTGGGCACAGGCCTAGTTCTTTAGATTTTTGGTAGATATGATTTCAGGACCTGCAGTCTTTTATTGTAGCTGCTGATAAATCTTGTACAATTCTAATTGTAGCTCCAATGTATATGCATTGTTTTTTTTTTTCTTGTTTCTTGCTATTTTTTTTTCTTTGATCTGGAAGTTTCAAAATCTGGAACTAATATTTCTGTGTGTTTTCCACAAATGATCTCTTTAAGGTGGTAATCACTGGATTTTTTTTTTTTTCTATTTCAACTTTCCCCCCATGTTATATCCCTCCAGGACACTTTTCTTGAATTATTTCCTGAAATATGGAACTTCTTGGTAATAACTTTCTGACAACCCAATTATTCTTATATTTTCTCTTCTTGATCTCTTCTCCATATCTATCATTTCTTTGTAAGATATTTCATATTCTATTCTATTTTCTCATTCTTGATAATCTGTTTTGTTATTGCTTGGTCTCTCATAGCTTCACTGGCTTCTTCTTGCCCAATTCTAATTTTCAAACAAGTATTTTCTTCTTTGAGACTCTGTACTTCTTTTTTTAGTTGGTTAACTCTTTTTTCATGATTTTCTTGTTTTTTTCTTGAATGGCTTTATTTATGTATTTAATTCGCTTTTAGGTTTTTCCTCAATGTCTCTCATTTGATTTTTATATTCTTTAGGTGATTCTTCTATAAATTCTGGGCAGGGAGTCATTTCATGTTATTCTTTGGGATAGAAGTTTGTTTGTTTTTGTTTGTTTGTTTGTTTGTTTGTTTGTTTGTTTTTGTTTGTTTGTTTGTTTTTAACTACATTGTCCTCCTCTAAAAATGAACCCCAGTCTTCCCTGTTCCCATAATATCTTTCAATGGTGGGATTTTTTCTACTTTGCCAATTCTTTTTTTTAAAATCATAGGTATTAATGTAATCCCCTTGAATTGTGGGGTGGGAGGAATGGTATCTTATGCTTCCCTTCAGTTCTGCACTCTGAACTTGAAACCCAAACCAAGAGTTCTATCCTTCTGCAAGTGTCCACAGTCAGCAGCATCTCTATCCCACTGTATCTGCATTCAGCAGGATCTGGTTCTTTCTCATCCAGGGCCTCCTCTCAGTAGTATAGCTGGACCTCCCATTCCTAATAATTTGAGGATTATTCGTCTTCCCCACTCAAATACCAAGTAGACAAGCAGTCAGGGAAGTGAAAGTCTCTGCCATTCTGACTGGGACACTAATTACACCTAGCTAGCTTCTCGAGGAGTCCTCACTTGGTGTTTCTGTGGAGCTAGCCTGCAGGTGTTTGGCTTCAGATAGGTTAATGCCTACTCCAGATTTTTCTTTCTATCTTGGCTTGTATCAGGCTTACTCCTGTTCTGCCCCAAGTCTTCTTGATTTTTCACCAGGCTATATTCACCCTGAATTGAAAATTTCTTCCATTTGTGGAAAAAATTGGGAGAACTTCAAATTACCAACCTACATTGCAATCTTCTGAGAATCCTTCCTGCACTCTTTTTTCCCCCCCAATTTTTATTTTCAGTTCCAAATTCTTTCTCTCACTCCATCCTTTTCCCATGCATTGAAAGTCAAGAAATATGGTATCTATTATGCATATGAAATGAGATAAAATATATTTCAGCCATATTGCTAAAGAAAATTATAGCAAGTTTGAAAAACAATTTCTTTTGAAATTTTCTCAAATGCTATCCACCCTATCTGAAAATAGATGACATTTTTTACCCTGAGTCTTTTGGAATTGTTCATAATCATTGTATTGATCACAGTAGCTGTCTTTCACTTTACATCAGTTCATCTCAATCTTTAGGTGGTTTTTTTTTCTTCTTCTTTTTTTCTTGGAGTCTTCCTCCTTATCATTGTTCATAGCACAATCATATTCCAGTCCCAAACCACAATTTGTTTACCCAAATTTTTGATGTCCCCTAAATTAATAGTTCTTTGCCATCACAAAAGAGAGGTGCTATTCTTATTTTAGTACATATAAATTATTTTCGTTTTTATTTTATTTCTTTGGGATACTAATGTAGTAGTAGTAGTATTTCTGGGTCAAAGCTTGTGCATAGCTTTATAGCTCTTTGGGATTTTTTTTTTAATTTCAAGTGATTATATTTCTATACCTGCTGGCATCCTATAGTGGATCATCTAACCTCTTTCATTTAGTCTGAATATTAAATAATGTCTATGACAAAGATGATTCTATTTTTTTTTTAGTATAGCATACCAGTCCTTGTTTTATGCTTTATTTGCTATCAATAACAAGAAGATTTTTCATTTCCTTTTACATGTCATTTTAAAATGAAGAAACTGAGGCAAATGAGATTAAGTGACTTGCCTAGGTCACACATATCATGCCTAATATCAGATTTGAATTCAGAAAGATGAGTCTTCCCGACTCCAGGCCCAGAACTCTATATATTGTGCCACCTAACTGGCCAGTTCTGGCATTGGTGTTATCTAGGTAGAATCTTAAAGAAAGTTAACTATTCTAATAGCTTAAGGTGTAGTACATTTCAGACATGGTTGACAACCTGAATAAAAGTATAAACCTAGGAAATGAAATGTTGAGTTTGAGAACAATTATGAAAAGTTAGACTGGAATATATTAGGAAAGGCTTCAAATATCAAGTTTAAAAATTTATTATTTAAAAATCAATAGGGAATCACTGATGATAATATAACCAGGAATTGATGATAAGATATATATTGAGAAAAGATTTTTTTTTCTTTTGCCATTATGTGGATGACAAATTACAGACTGATAAATCTGAAGCAGAAAGAAAATTTGTCTTAGACTAGTCTTGGAATAGGATAGAAGCTGCATAAATGGGATGCAGAGAGTGTCAGAAATGTTGTGGATTTATAATTGTACAAACCTAAATAAATGAATGAGCAGGGAAGAACTGACTGTGATTTTGAGATTAAAAACCTCAAACCTCAAATAAAAAGATATCAATTTGGAAGAGTTTGGCAGTTTTACACACGATAATAATGAGATTTGCTTCAGACATTTTCAGTTTTTAGACTCCCAGGATATATAGTCAGATGGAGATACTTAGCAGGCAGTTGGTTATGTAGAACTGGCATTTAAGAGAAACATTAAGTTTAGATATTCAAATCAGGTACTTATCTGCACAAAAATGATAATCTGACCAATGATGTCAATTGAATTAACCAATTTTAAGTTTGTGGATGCATCGGAATAAAGAAGATAGACTTAGCAGGAGGGAAGTATATGGTAATTCAGCAAAGAAATATTAAAGTAATGGAGAGCTAAATAAAACTACCATGCTGGAAAGGCTTTGAGTATGGACTAGATGTAATCTATCATCTGTAGATCAACCTAGGTATGTTTGAAAAGACTTTGCATTAGGTGACTCCAAGGACGATGAAACCATTTACTCACCCTTTACAAGAATATAAAGCAACTGAGCTCTGAATCAAATGAAAAAAAAATAATAATACCCCAGTGATGCTATCATGGATTCTTAAGGTATTGAGTAATTATTTTTGTTTCCAATTATTACAAAAATATATCTGTAGGGATTATACAAATATTGACTCATGCTAAATTTCAGGATGAAATCTTACCATACTCTGACACATTTTATGAATAATCGCCTGTCCTTCAAAATTCAGAATACCATCATTTTTTAAAGGAATGATTGTGCTTCTGCAGGATAGCAGATGCAATCTCTTCCTTAATTTGGATCTTCCACTCATCCATGGGATCTTAGGTTCAGAGTGTGATAGCCTCTACTTTTTGTTGAACAACATATATGTGATGTGTCAGTAAATTATTAATCCTTGTCTAACCAATACCAGATATAGTTTATCATCATGAAGAAATATATGAATGTAGGATAATCTTAAAATTATTAGTTGGTATTGGTATTAATTTTGGGATAAGTATTTTATATTCTTTATCAAGATTTTTATGTTTAGTAAATTGATCAATAGTACATTTAAGTTTAATTTCTTGTTTTTGTGAAGTATTGTTATCAAAATTCAATGAAGATTTAAAATTTACCTTTAGGATGTATATTGAACTACTGATGTAACTATGCCATATAAAAATAATTTCAAGTCAAAGTTGTATTTTCTCTGATTTTAAATATTCTCCCCTTCCCCAAGCCCTGTAACATTTCCATCTTACACTGGACAATTTTAAGTATGTTCATCTCATTTAGAAATCTCAAAGGTTCATAAGAACTTGACAAGTCATAATTAATGACCATCATTATATATCTCTCAGGAACTATAATATGATATCTTTTATAAACAAAGATGTTGCCAACTGACTCTTCAAATTTAATTTAATAAGAATTTAAAGCATCTACTGTGTCAGATAGTATGCTTCCAGATAAAGGTACACAGAGAAAAATGAAATAATCCCTGATGTAGAGGACGATGATCCATAATATTGAGGATAAGAGGGATCGACATGTATGTCTCTCCCATTATATTCAACATGAACATGCGAAATAAAATAAATGCTAAGTATTTAGAGGAAATAGTGTGAGTGAAATAGCAGTAAGACTTAGGCGATCAAATAAGAACTTGTGTATGAGGTGCCACTTCAGCTAAGTCTTGAAAAGAATTAAGGGTTCCCAGGAACAAAAGTGAAAGGAAAGAAAATACTTGGTATATTGGGGACAAGCCATACAAATTTATGAAGGCAAGAGATATATATTCTCCTGCTTGAATTTTGAATCATTTCTTTTTCTAGTAATAGAAGACGTTTGTAGTGATCAATGTATACTCTTTTACTGATTGTGACCTCTTTGGATCATCATCTTTCATGTGTAAGATATATTCAAGGATAAGAGATGTAGTTGGTGATCATGGAAAATTAAAAACTAACACTTAAGACAATCAAACTAATGATCTTCCCAGAAACTTTGTAATAGCAGAATGTATTATATAAAAGTAAAGGTGGTAATATTAATTGCCCCCAAATCATTCCCTTTACTTTAAAGATTCTTATAATCTCTGCTTTACAAATGACTTGTAGTGATATTGACTCCTGCAAGAAGTACAGCAATGTCATTATTCTTTCAAACCCCAAGGCTCTGTCAAAATGATGAGTAAAATCTGCTTCACACATTAGAACATATAAAGAATTTTTTTGGAGCAACTTTCTGATAGCCACCTCCAAACCTTTGAAATCCAGGAGCCTTATTTATTACTTTCTTATTTGTATATTTATTTATTTATCCTTTCATTCATTCATTTGCTTGTTTATTTTTTGGAAGGGGAGAGAATAAAGTATTTCTATTGCTATCCATGCTCAGGACTGTAAATTTCATCATTCTTTCCAAAGTGAGATAAAAACTGAATTGGTTTGTCACATTTCCACTTACATATAACATATTTTAAGAAGAAAGAGGTTGCTGCCATTGCTCTTCAGAATGGTAACTATAACAGTGCACCTCATATATACTCAGGTTAAACAGAGAATCACCCAAATAATTTATATCTACAACAATTCTGCCACTAAACTACTTCCTAATCTATTAAATAAGATTTTCCCCTGTACATATCTTCATAAATATAAGAAATATATTGAGAAAGAATTGTTAATAATTTTATAACAAGAGAAAATTAGCTGAAAACACCCACCTAGAGCAAGAAAAAGAAGAAAGCCAAATGTCTATTAGGTTATTTAAAACAGTTAAAAATCAAAGAAAATAAAGATAGCATTCGAATCTGATAATTCAGTGAAATTATAGAAATGCTAAATCTCATCATGTGCAGGGATAAAGATATTTCTCAAGGGAGTTTAGATTTTTGATAATGTGATTTAAAAAAAACAAAACTCCACACTCTTAAAGAACACTATGAATCTATTTCTTGATCTTCTTGATCTCCTCTTAGCACTGTATTAGTGAAAACAATCTACCTAAGAATAGTTTTTAAGAAATAGGTCAATTAAAAATTTAATATTCCAGTTTTCCTATTTTTATATTTAGAAGCATTATTCTGATAATCACATATTTATATACATATAAAACCTATTTTACATGTATATATTTAAATATATACATATTTATACACACCTATGAATATGAATTTATGTTTATATACATATTTATTTACACACACATATAATAGTGATTGAAAGGTGGTAAGAGGAAAATTAATTAGAGAGCTTGCCTAACAGTTTGGGTTCATATCCTGCTTTTGCTCTGTGTTCAAATCCAACAGTGCTATGAATAATAGCCATCCCCTAGATTGCCATCCTTTTTTATAACCCTGGCTATGCCACTGTTGTCCAGGGGAGCAATCTCTGTGGGGGGAGGTGATCTGATAACAACTTCTAAGAGGGCTACTTCCTCTATCTTCTCAGAAGTCACAGGTACTGAAATACTGGGGAAAAAAATTCTTATCACTTATGTCCTTCTTATGGCAAAATGACACAAGGTCAAAATATATTTATATTTATTATTGGAGATAATGTTAAATTAATTAGCATTTTCTTAAAGACTTTTGGTTTATCTCACTTCTATCCAAAAACTATTATATCAAGTATCTAAACTTATCATTAGCTTCATGAAAATAGCAACTCTTTTACTGTTCATCTCACCAGTACTTAACAAAATGTTTTGCACGTGTTAATAAGTAATTTTCAGTCATTCAAAATTTTTACAGACTATATGACTATGATCATATAATTACGCCTCCAAGTGACAAAGATAACTCTCTGAACCTAAAATCTATCAACAATCATTTATTAAACTTTTACTATATATGAGACATTGCAAATAGTGCTAGGGATACAAAGAAAAAGACCAAAAAAAATCCTGCCCTCAAGTATTTTAAATTATAATTTGACAGATGACATTTATATAAATAAATACATGCAAAATTCATACAGTGTAGATGAAAGTTAAATCTTTAGAAGAAAACTGACAATCTGGAAGAACAAAAAGGCTTCCTTCAGAAGATAGCATTTGAGCTGAATTTTGAAGGAAACCAAAATATTCCAAGAGGGAAAGATGAAGAGGTAAAGAATTCCAGAATGTGTAACAATTAGTGCAAAGGCACCTAAATGAAAGAAGCATTGTTTAGGAAATAGGCCAATATAGCTGCACATTGGGTGCTTGGCAAGGAATAATGCAGAAGAAAGATTGGTAAAGGACAGACTGTGAGAAGCTCTAAATGTTACTTTCTTTTATATATTTAATCCCAGAAGGAATAGATAGTCAGTAGAGGTTGGGGGTGGGATAAGATCAATTGGACTCCTTTCATTTTGGTATAATGTCATTTTGTCATTTTTTCCTTTTTATTTAGTTATGACTGCTAATCTTTTCATTCTAAGAGTGAGGACCCTCGACCACCAATCTAATATACAACAGCATTTTTATTTTAAGTAGAGTCTCTTAGAAGGTCAGGCACAGGAATATTTTCTTTTCTCTTATCATGTCTAGATCGATGTTTTTTTTTTTTTTAATGTTTTTTCCAGCCATGTAATTTTGATAATTAAAAACTCTGATACCCATAATTTTTAACCATTATCTCTGTCTACATTTAAGTTATTGAGGATATTTAATTCAGCAAATTTTGCATCTAAGGAACTTTTAACGTGTTTCTTGATGATGTTGTATGTCAAATTTAGCACCAATTTTCTTGCAAACTTACTGATCACTTTTCTTGGAATTACAGTTTAACTCCTGTTTGAAGGAAAGTACTTTAAATCCCATGAAGAGTGTACATTAAGCTTTCTTTCGTTAAGTCATTCAAATATATTTGTAGTTAATTTGCATTTTGCATATTCTTCCAAGCCAATGTCAGTTAGTATGTGTGGAGCACTTTGCTAAGCACTGGAAATACAATCACAATACAGTGAGAACTCTTAATCAGTAACAGTAATCATTATTTCAAGTTTATCAGGAATGACAAACTTTTCTGTTCACCAAACAGCCCATCAAAGTGAGATCTAACACAGCTTTATACACTAATCATTATTTCAAGTTTATCAGGAATGACAAACTTTTCTGTTCACCAAACAGCCCATCAAAGTGAGATCTAACACAGCTTTATACACTAATTCACCATACATGTTAGAATGAAGGATTTTGTGAGAATATTTCACCTTTGTAATACTACCATCTCCACACCATCTCATTAATTTCTCTGAATCAATACAAGGCTTCTTTGTTATCGATATTGATATAGTCCATATCTTTGGGAATAAACGTATCACATTCTTGTTTAAAAAAAATCATTTACTTGGTTCTTCAGAAATGATTTCTCCATGCTTGTTAGATAAAATTTTATATTATCATTGACATGCTGATTGGGCTGTTGAAGTCTCCAAGGCTTTATACTTAGCCAGTCTATCAAGCTCTGGTATCTTGTCTTCAACTGAACTTCTTTTATATAGTTTTCATTCTCTTTCTACCAAAATAAAATTCTCACTACTCTTGGCAATCCTCAAGTCTTCAGACTATAGACTATATCTGCCCAGATATATACATATAGTTTGGAGAACATGGGCATAGTATGCTAAGAAAATAAGAGGAAAAAGCCTTTGGGAGCCATCAACGTGATTTTGTTTCCCAATGTCTATCAGCTTTATGTCACCTAGTTGTATTATGACAGTAACAACAACTCACAACATTCTTTTTTTTTCTTTTTCTTTCTTTCTTTTTTTTTTTTTTTTCAGTTCTCTAGCCACACAGAAATACTTTAGAGTCAGCTGATAGAGTACTGGTCTTGGAACTGGGAAGATCTCAGTTACATTAAATTCTCACTTACTATCTGTGTGTATCCGTAGGCAAATCATTTAATGTTTGCCTTAGTTTCTTTAACTATAAAATTGGGATTAAAAATAACCCTTACCTCCCAGAGTTGTTGTGAGGATTAAGGATAATATTTATAAAAAGCACATCATTGTGCTTACCATAAAGTAAGTGCTAAATAAACGTTTTGTTTTTTTCTTTTCATTTTCTCTTTGAATTGCACCCCATTCTGAAAGCTTCTTTATGTATCACTTCTGGTGCTTAAAAATTTGACTAAACATATGATCAATTTTACATATTTTCTGACAGGATAATGAATTTGGAAACTTCTAAGCAGTGTGTTGACTTCTGTTATGTGTTCTCAAAATGAAGTTTTTTTGTTTTTGTTTTTGTTTTTTTATTTGTTTTTGTTTTTGTTTTTTCCCCTCTGAGTCATTTTTGGGGAGAAAAAGGTGGGGGCTTGTTTATTAGACAAAGAATCAGTAGATAATGAGAAACTGATGATAACATGGGAATAAAGAGATAACTTTTGATGAATGGTTTTAGTCATTCGTTTATGTACATATTTATTCATTCATTTGGTCAACTAAAAAGTAAGGCTTTTAACTTAGTAGGGAGGAATAATTTAAAAAAAAAAGAAGTTTTGAAATTATCTTGGTGTCAAGAGATAGAAAAAATTATTAGAAGAGAATAGAATGATTGCCTTCCTCCAATGAGTATTTAGTTAAGATTATTAGTTAGCATAAATTTGTAATGAACACAGTCAAAACATTTCCATCATTTCTTTCAGCTTCTCTTCATTTCCCACCAGACTGCAATATTTTGTACTTCAACATGCCCCAGAAATCTCTTCATCCTTGAAGACCCTTCAGCTCTGAAACTTGGAAGTTCTCAGAGCCCCTGGGACTCCTCCCTCTAATTGGATGGATATCCCAGAATTGTTCAAGCCATATATTTTTTTCTCTTTCCATCAGTTTGTGCTCTCCCACACGTCTCTTTTTTTCCCTCCCTATCTCTTCATATATTCATTATTTGTTTTCTTCCCTTAGAAGCATATAATGTTCTTGATGGCAGATATTGCTTTATTTTATTTTATTTTTTTATTGTGATTGTATTTCCAGTGCTTAGCAAAGTGCTCCACACATACTAGTGCTTAATAATTGCTGGTTAACTACTTGACTGAGTGAAAAGTGGAAGAATTGGAGGTATTTGGAAAGAATAGTTGACTAAAGCATTGGTAGAGGAAGTATCCTTACCAGGATAACTATATCCATGAAATCATAAGTCTGGACAAAAATTAAAAAAAAAAAAAAAACAACAACAACAACAACAACTTCACAGCATAACATTCAAAAAGCATCTCTACATTTTTGGAGTAAGTTATGAGTAATCAACACTATTGTTATTTGGTTAAGTGCCTGAAGTTGCTTGTTTCTATTTCACTGGCAGATTGTTGTGTTAATTGGAGGATTAACTCATTCATATTCAACTTTCTGAGATTCTAAAATATGCAGATATGTATCTGCATCTGCTGTATACTACATGGCCATATGCAGAGCTTTTTATATAAAATTCTTTTAGTACTCCCCTAAAAAGAAAGAAAAATAGCAGGGAAAAAAATGAAAATGTATCCTGAAAAATTGAAACAATTTATTTTAAATTACGATAGAAGCTGAGAAAGATGAGTAAAATGTGTTATACATGTTCTAAAAATAAACTACACAGGACTGGAACAGTGTGTATAGGTTTTGTATTGAACAAAAATATGGACTAAAAAGTTTCAAAGGTATGGTAGCATAACATTGTTTCAACTTTAGCAATATATTTCTCCTTAACAATCTTTCTTAAGAAATCTAGATGATTTCTCCTTCCAAAGCTGATAGATGAATTTCTTTGTTATTCATGTGGTTACAGAGTTGTCAGCAACAAACTACTACAGTTAAGTGACTTGTTTAAGGTCACATAACCTAGAAATATAAGAAATAAGACTTAAATTCTTCACTAACTAATAATTCTAAAAAATGTATTTAAGTAGTACTTAAATCCCTTCCTTTGCCTTTTTTTTTTTTTTTTTTTTGGAGGGGAAAAGTACATCAAGATCTGTGATTTCCTCAGTAAAAGGCACTTCTAGTATAGAAATGGTCTTCACTAATGTCAATTCACTAATTCACTAATGGCAATTCATCTATAACTTATGATTTTATTCTATTGGAGAGTGCTAATGTGCAATTGTGTATCAGATGAATTCAAGTCTTCCTGACTCAAAGGTCAGCCTTCTCTCTAGGTATAATATCATACTATATCTCCCATGGCATAGGTAATTTTTTTCTTCAACTTTTGGATTTCACAAGAACTTTCATTTCCCAAATATTACTTCAATAAAATGAGCTTGCTGAAGTTTTTTACACATAGTTCAAATTTTCTACCAGGTTAATACCATAGAATTTAATCTGATTTCTCATTTCCTTGAATTATAGGGTAGAATTTTTGTTTCTGGTTTTCTCTGTTCTTGAGATAGTATCTTTAATTTTATTTGGGTTTCTACTGTTGAAGCTTCTTTTTCTTTTTCCATCTCACTTTTAAAATGTCCTTTTCATAGTAAAAAGAGGACACTATATTTTTAAACCTTTCTAAAGCTTGACCTTATTTTAGTATTTTGTCGGAGCACATCTATTTCTGTCAGTTTCAATGCACCCTCCTTCTCCCAGGTGAAGTGGCACTGAGTAGTCACCTGCTTATTTGAGCTCTTTTTCAGAAGGTCAGTCATTTTCAGGGACCATTCTGAGAAATGTCCTAAAAATATAGCAAATCTTTCAAGGACTTTAAGGTTCTTAATTCGTAATCTCCTTTAAAGTAAAACACAACCTGCTTCTTCATTAAAAAGAAAATCTAATAATAATAATTATTATTCATATAAGACAATACACAGAACCAAGGTTTCTTTGCATAGAACCTATGTGTATATTGACCATATTTTCCAAAGCAAAAACTGGGACACATGGTCTGACAGAGGATATTCATTTTCCAAAGCTCATTAACAATCTTTTCTTGAAAGCTGAACAGTCCCAGAAATCCTTAAAATATAGTAGGCTACAGTGCAAACATTGTTGACTCTGCCTCCTTGTTGCCTATGTGACCTTGGACAAGATACTTTGTTAAGAATAAAATTTGCTCATCTTTAAAATGAGACAATTGGACTAGATGGACTCTGAGGTCATTTCAGTTTTAGATCCAAGATCCTATGACCATTAAGTTGTAGCTCTAAAGTCATGCAACCTTAGAAGTGGAAAAGACTTTAGAGATCATCCTTTCCAATTAGGTCATTTTACAGATGAGGAAACTGAAGAACAATTTCATCTTAAATATGACTAATGTTTGTTAAAACAATATAAGAATGTTTTTTTATAGTATAAGAATATTTGATTGTATGGTTCCAGATATATATTAATTTCTTAAAATCCTCATTATGGGAGGGTATGAATCCATTCTAATGACACTTGTCTTTGTTTAAATGGAATCCTCTTGTGAAATGCCTTGCATAGATTAAGCTATGTTCTTTAAATGTTTTTTTTTCTGTTTCCTCCCTTCAACTTATGACAATTTATATGTCATTTGTAAACAGTCATTTAGAATCAAATTTGGTGGCTGAGTGGTTATCACATTGATAAAATTTTCTTTATTATTAAGTCACAGCGCACATATACATGTATGACTTGAAACTTTAAAGATTTTTGAAATGTTTTAGACAATATAATTTTAATATAATTGTACGACTTCTTAAGAAATAAACATGTGCTTGAAAAAATTTTAAAGGCTTGTGTATTAAAGGAACACTGTAGGCAGTGTGTTAAGCACTGGGGATATAGATAGAAAACTTTTCTCTCTGGGAGTGGATATTCTAATAAGGAAAGATGATGCTAAGTATACTGTATGGCACATAATAAGCTTGTTGACTTTAAAACATGTATGGTTGGTCCATCAGTTTTACACTCAAAACGGGTGAAAAGACTGGTAGTTATTGGTCACAAGATGATGACTTTTAGGGACAATGACCCTTTAGAAAGAGAAGTTCTCCTTACTTGATAGAAATACCTGGGATGTTGTTTCAAATTCAGAGTAAGTCTTGAGGACACAACAATTTTCATTGGTTTGGGTTGTTGTTTAGCTATTATTGAGCTTGCAGATCCACCAGAAAGTATACATTAATAATTGACAAAGTCATAAATTTAGGAATTCAGAGCAAAGAGATTTAATCACCTATCATCTTTTCACAAAGATGAGGAATGACACCTGTCTATATATATTATATTTGCAAATAATTGTTTAAATTTTCTCTTCTTTAAAAATATAATATGATTTTTAAAAATACTATGCATTCCTCAGATAGCATGCAAACATAAACGTTATACTGATATTTTTCCTCTTTATGAACTTAAGTTTTTTCTTCCCCTTTCAGTCATAAGATCCTTAGGTAGGGTCAAAGATCTATTTGCCTGTCTGTCTATTTATCTATCTATATTTAGGTAACTATAGAGTAAATTTGTCCACTTAGCAACCACATCTCAGAACATGCTGTTTATGTATAGATACAGAGATATGTTTATCTCTAAATATAAAACAAAGTCATCAAATCACAAAGGCATATCTGGAACTTACTGTAAGCATAGCAGAGACCATAGAAGTATGTGTGGCTCAAGCCCTGTGCACATCTGACATTCACTCAGAATGATATATTCATAAAATGCACATAGTAAACATTTATTTTTTGAACATTTTATTTGTTAAAGTTTACTTTAATGTAATATTTTATTTTTCTCCAATTACATGTAAAAATAATTTCCAGTGTTCATTTTAAAAATTGAGTTCCAAATTCTTTCCCTCCCTCCTCATTCCTTTTTTTGAGAAAGCAAGTAATTTTATAGAGGTTATATATGTGTTATCTATTATCCCTTCCCATTCTAATAATTCCATATTAATAATATTATAAAGGAAAACATATTCCAAAATAAAAATCACAGAAAAATAAAAAAAAATAAAAATGATATTTTAATATAAATTCAAATTCTACTAGTTCTTTCTCTGGGGGTGAATAACATTTTCTATGATAAGGCCTTCAGAATCATCTTGGATTATTGCTTAGAATATCTGTCATTCACAGGTGATCCTCTTAACAATACTGCTTTGACTGGTACAATATTCCCATGTTTCTATTCATTTCACTTTGCCTGTGTTCATGTAAGTCTCTTCATGTTTTTCTGAGAGCACCTGGAACATAATTTCTTATATTACAATAGTATTCCATGACAATCCTACAATACAAATTGTTCAGCCATTTCCCAATTGATGGCCATCAATTTATAATTATTTGCCACTTCAAAAGAGCTGCTATAAATATTTGGGCATAGTTTCAAATTGCTCTACATAATGGTTGAATCAGTTTACAATTTCACCAACAGTTCATTAATGCCTCAATTTTCCCACATTCTAGCATTCTCATTCTCCTATTAACCAATCTAATAGATGTCAGGTAGAACCTCAGTAATGTTTTCATTTATATTTCTCCAATCACTTGTGCTTTAGAGCATTTTTTCATATGGATAATGATAGCTTTGATTACTTCATCTGAAAACAGATTTCATATTTTTTGATCATTTGTCAATTAACTAATTTTTATATATGTCTCAATCTATATTTTTTGAAAAATGGTAAATTTAAAAGAGAAAGTTGCTTCAAGATGTTTTTTTACATTTATAATAGCTAACTATGTTTCCTTCCATCCTCTCCCTATCCTGTGTTTACTGTTTTTTCCTCTCCTCTTACTCAAAAGTTTTACTTCTATTGCCATCCAAAATCCCAAAATCCTCTCTCTCTCTCTCTCTCTCTCTCTCTCTCTCTCTCTCTCTCTCTCTCTCTCTCTCTCTCTCTCTCTCTCTCTCTCTCTATTTTTTCCTCCTTCTATTATCTTTTCATCCTGCATGGTGGTAATATAGATTTCTGTACTCATTTGAGGGTGTATAATATTTTCTTTTTGAGCCAATTCCAATGAGAATATGTCAATCATTCCCCACTATCTTCCCCATCTTCCCTTCTACTGCAATAGTTGTTTTTGACCTTTTTATGCAAAATAATTTACCTCATTCTACATCTCCATTTCCACTTTTCCCTACATTTCCCTTATTCTTATTATTATTATCAATATTAATTTTATTTTTAAAGATATTACCACATCATATTGTACTCACACCCATGCTCTCTGTTTATATATCCTCTTTGTAACTACCCTAATAATGAGAATGTTTTTGAGTTTTAAGTATCATCTTTTCATGTAAGAATGCATTTTAATTTTATTAAGTCCTTTATGAATTCCATTTCTTGTTTTACTTTTTTAGGCTTTTCTTGAACTTTGTATTTGGAAGTTAAAATTTTATTAATTTCTTGTATTTTCATCAGGAATGCTTGAAAGTCCTCTAGTTCATTGAATATGCATTCTCCCCTGATCTCCCAAGGATTATACTCAATTTGTTTGGTAAGTGATTTTTGGTGGCAACCTTAGGTCCTTTGCCTTCCAGAAAATATAAATCAAGCCTTTCAATTATTTAATGTAGAAAGTGCTAAATAATGTGTTATTCTGAATATGGTACCATGATACTTACACTGTTTTTTTTTTTGTTTGTTTGTTTGGTTTTTTTCCTGACTGCTTACAATATTTTCTTCTTGACAAAGGATCATTGAATTTGGTAAAAATATATTCCTGGGAGATTGCATTTGGGATATTTTTCATGAAGTAATCAGTGGATTTTTAAAATTTCTATTTTACCCTCTGGTTCTAGAATATCAGGGAAATTTTCTTGATAATTTCTTGAAATATAGTGTCTACATTCTTTTTTTTTTTTTTTTTTTTTTTTGTTATAGCTTTCTGAAAGTTCAATAATTTTAAAATGTCATTTCTGGATCCATTTCCCAGGTCAGTTATTTTTCTAATACAATTTTTCATATTTTAGCTTTTCATTTTTTTTTTGTTTTGTTTTATTGTGTCTTAATGTCATGTAGGGATAAGCTTCCACCTTATAAGTTCTAATTTTTAAGGAATTATTTTCTTCAGTGAGCTTTTGTGCTTTTTTTTCTATTTGGTAAATTATATTTTTTTAATCTTTCTTCAGTAACTTTTTGCACCTCTTTTCTCATTTGGCTAATTCTGGTTTTCAAGACAATCTTCTCATCCTTGGATTTTTGTACCTCTTTTACCATTTCACCTATCATTTGTTTTACTGTGTAAATTTTTTTTTCAGTAACTTCTGTGCATACTTTAACAAGATGTTGATTTTTTTTTTCATTATTTTCTTGAAGTGTACTCATTCCTTTTCCCAGTTTTTCTTCTACCTCTCTTACTAGATATTTGAAACACTTTTTGAGCTCTTCAATTACATAAGAACAATTCTTTCAGGCTTTGGATGTAGGAATTTAAATGTAATATTGAAAGTTACATTATATTGCAGCTATATGAGGGGAAGTAAAGTAAATTTGGTTTTAGAAATATGAATTCTAACTTTAAATGTTAGCTCTGCCAAATGTTCACTGTTTATCCATGGGAAAAGTTGATCTAAAATTTTAATTTCTTTCTCTAAAAAATTTGGAGAATATTATTACTTTAAAGCATCATTTTAAAGGAAATGCTTTAGTTTTATTATTAAAAATGCTCCCAAAATGTATTGTTGTATACCTTAAAGGAGTTTTGAAGTAAAAATAAATAAATAATTTAAATCACTTAATACGTCATGAACTATTGATGATACTAATGAGGATTATTCTTTGTTTGGTTGTTAAACTAATATTTGGTCTCTGTCTTATGGACTTCAAAAGAACAAGAAGAATACCTGACAAAAAAGCTGTGCTTCTTTGGCAAGTTAAAGAACAAGGACATAGTATACTGCCAATAAACACAGAGAATATAGATCTCATGTTTTAATTCCCCCCCCCTCCTTTCTTCACTTCAGCATCACATTCAGTCAACTGTCATTGAATGTTTATCCATTTCTACAGTGAATGCTGTGAAGGGTGCATCAATTGAGAAGCAGTTACAGGCAGCTGTGAGTAATGGATGGAAATGATAGGTGGCAGGCAGGAAGCTGGGGAAAAAAGCACTTAGAGAACAGTATATATTTTTACACAAAAAAGTTTTCCCCAAAATGATTAATATTAATGCTTCCTTGAAATGTTATTTGGTGCTAAGCTCTATAAATCACAGTTTCCTCCTAAGAAAAGGTTTCATCATTTAGTTAAATCAGAGTTGAGCGATTTGCTTGAAATTTATCACTTAGATCACAGCTAAAAAAAGTAAATAGGATTAAAAAATCTCTGCATCTGTGTGGAACTGCATATGCAATAGGTCTTTTTTGGGCACCTAGTTTGCATTCAGTGTGTAGGAATGATTTGCTATCATTGTGCTCACAGTGAGGAGTATATAAATATTGCTGCTTTTCCATGGAATGGAGTAAATAGACATATCATGTGTGTGTGTGTGTGTGTGTGTGTATGTGTGTATGCACATATCATATTATTAGGATGAAGTAGTTATCATTAAGTTCTTTTAATTTTGTGTTTTAAGTGTTCATAAACAAGTATCATTCTAGATTAGTGGTAACATTTCCTCCCAAGGTCTGTTCCCTGTTGAATGAATTAAAACTGCCTAGATATGTTCTGTATTCCCCTGTGTAAAATTAAGCTATGCAGCTTTGCATATTTATATGATCATGACTGCAGTGGTTTCTTTACAGAATGGCACATATTAATATAATTGTAGTCTCCTTTAAAATAAATATTTTCCTGTTGCCATTTTTTCTTCTTTTCCATTAACTTTAGTTTCACTTTTAGATGACTTTAGATGTGTTTTTCTTTCTTTAGATAACAATAAGTGTTCTAAGGTTAAGTAGAAGGTGTCAAAGAAAAGAAGAGAAGATAAAAATTAAAAAAGAAATATAGAGAAGAGAAGAGAGAAAGGGAATGGAAAGAGAAGGGAAGGGGAAGGGAAAGAGAAGGGAAGGGGAAAGGAAGGGAACGGAAAAGGAAGGGGAAGGGAAGGGAATATGAAGGGAAGGGAAGGGAAAGGGAAGGGAAAGGAAAGGAACACTTTATCCTTTATAAATTATTTTAAATTCAAATATCCACCTATAAATTAAAGTGAAGATTGAATGATTACCCTAGTCCAGTGAATTTATGTTACTATTTTGTTTGTTTGTTTTTTCACTTTATGGAAGAGCTCAGAAAACTAGGTCCAAGCTTCAATTTGTAAAAATATTAAATAACTTCTCAACAAATATTATTTGGTGTTATTGCAAACAACAACAGTGACAACATCAAAAGCCACCATCACGCTACCTACCACCTTATACGTAATAAGAATGTCACAAGTCCAAAAGCTTCTGGAAAGGTACTTTTTTATATTTAGCATTAATGTTTTTGGAATTACACTGTCTTTCCACCCATTTCCATTTCCCCACAACTCATCAATCAGCCTGCGTTGATTCTCAAAATCCTAAAGAACCATTTTTGATCAAGTTCTGGGTTTGTTGTTATTGGTATTGTATTGTTTTGTTTTGTTTTCTGTTTGGCCGAGCTTCAGTTTCTGTCCCTGTCTTTTCTTCTTTTATCTTTTCCTTTGAATACTTTTTAATTATTTTTTTTCTTTCCTCATATTCCTTTTCTATATTATCTTCCACTTGTTTCCTTAATGCTAAGGAAAGGCTTATGGGATATGACATCACTCCATATTTGTCATTGAGACTAATCCAATAGCAAATCTTTTTTGTCCATCTCAATTAATAGCAAGACAATTAATAGCCAGGCATCATATACAACTGGAACTTTTGGAGAAATGGAATACTCTTAGAATTACCATTATAGCTGTTTACTCCAAGTGGAAAAAAAACATTTATTTTTTCTTTACCTTTTCATGGATGCCTCAAGTCAAAAACTTTTTCTTTCAATAGTTAAAATAAACTAATAAATTGGAAATTTATTTTACCATCCAATAGCTAATCTGTCTCTTTTTGGGGAAAATCTTTAATTCTCCC
Organism: Sminthopsis crassicaudata; assembly: GCF_048593235.1. Taxonomy (NCBI): domain Eukaryota; kingdom Metazoa; phylum Chordata; class Mammalia; order Dasyuromorphia; family Dasyuridae; genus Sminthopsis; species Sminthopsis crassicaudata. The sequence continues at coordinate 306,238,885 of NC_133617.1, read as the reverse complement.
TCTAAAACCTTTGAAATAAATCGGAATGTTGTCTCTCATATTCTTCTGAATAGTATTCCTGGTTCTGCTTTTTTTACTCAGCATCAGTTCATGTAAATCTTTCCAGGTCTTTCTAAAATCAGCTTGTTCATTTTGTTTATTTAAAGAACAATAACATTCCCCAGTGGAAAAACATCTACTCAGTTTCCAATTTTTTGCATGTATGGGTCTTCTTCCCAACTTTATGATTGTCTTGGAATACAGGGCCAGAAATGACACTGCTAGGCCAAAGAGTTTGCAAAGTTTGATGGCCTTTGTTCTTAGTTTCAAATTGTTTTCCAAAATGATTGAATCATTTCACAATTCCACCAACAATGTATTAGTGTCCCAGTTTTCAAACAATCCCTCCCACATTTATCATTTTTTTTCTTTCATCTTAGTAAATCTGAACATTGTGAGGTAGTACATCAGAATTGCTTTAATTTTCATTTCTCAAAACAATAGTGATTTAAAGTATTTATTCATTTGACTATATATAGATGGCTTAAATTTAATCATCTGAAAATTGTCTGTTCATATCCTTTGAATATATATCAATTGGGGAATGACTTATATTCTTACAAATGTGACAAAGTTCTTTATATATTTTTAAAATGAGACATTTATCAGAAAACCTGAGTATAAAGATTTTTCTCAAATTTGTACTGCCCTTTTATTCTTATTTCTTTTGGTTTTGTTTGTGTAAAAGCTTTTTAAATTAATAAAATCAAAGCTGCCCCTTTTGCCTTTTATAAAGTTATCTAGTTCGTTTGATCATAAATCCCTTCTCCAAAAATTTGATAGGTAAATTATCCCTTGCTCTCAAATTTGTTTATAATATCATCCTTTATGCTCCAATCATTTATCCATTTTGATATTATTTAGATATGGGGTATGAGATATAGGTCAATACTAAATTTCTGACATGTTAGTTTTCACAGCAATTTTTGTCAAATCTTGAGTTCTTATTCCAGAAGCTAGAATTTGCAGGTTTATCAAATACTAGATTACTATAGACTTTGATTATTGTGTTGTGTGCATCTAATCTATTCCACTAATGCACTACTCTGTTTCTTAGACAGCACCAAATGGTTTTGATGACTGCTGCTTGTTTTATAATATAGTTTTACCTTTGGTACTGTTAAGCTACCATCCTTTGTATTTTTTTTTTCATTAATTCCCTTCATTTTCTTGAACTTTTATTCTTCCAGATGAATTTTGATATCATTTTTTGAGTTTTAAAAAATATTTTTTAGCAGTTTGATTGTATAACACTGAAAAAGTAGACCAATTTAGGCAGAATTATCATGTTTGTTATATTAACTTAGCCTATCCATGAGCAATTCATAATTTTCAAATTCTTTGGATCTCACTTTATGTGTGTAAGAAGTGCTTTGTAATTGTGCTCAAATAAGTCTTATGTTTGTCCTTCCAGATACCCCCCCCAATAATTTTATTTTGTTTACAGTTATTTTAAATGGAATTTCTCTTGCTATCTCTTGCTGATGGGCTTTGTCAGTAATATATAGAAATTTATTTTTTAACTTGCAACTTTGCTACAGCTGTGAATTGTTTCCAATAGGGTTTTGGATGATTTTCTAAGATTCTCTAAGTATATTATCATGCCATCTGCAAAGAGTGATAATGCCTATTCTCAGTCCTTTATTTATTTTTTTTCTTTTCTTATTATTAAAGCCAAAACTTCAAGCACAATGTTGAATAATAGTGGTGATAATGGGCATTCTTTTTTTTTTTAATTTTTTATTTTATTTTATAATTATAACTTTTTTTGACAGTACATATGCATGGGTAAATTTTTACAACATTATCCCTTGCACTTACTTCTATTCAGATTTTTTCCCTTCCTCCCCCAACCCCCTCCCCCAGATGGCAAACAGTCTTATATATGTTAAATATATTACAGTATATTCTAGATACAATATATGTGTGTAGAACCGAATTTTTTGTTGCACAGGAAGAATTGGATTCAGAAGGTAAAAATAACAGTTTACACTCATTTCCCAGTGTTCCTTTTCTGGATGTAGCTGGTTCTGTCCATCATTAATCAATTGGAATTTGGTTAGCTCTTCTCTATGTTGAAGAAATCCACTTCCATCAGCATACATCCTCGTACAGTATCATTGTTGAAGTGTATAATGATCTTCTGGTTCTGCTCGTTTCACTCAGCATCAGTTGATGTAAGTCTCTCCAAGCCTCTCTGTATTTCTCCTGTTGGTCATTTCTTATAGAACAATAATATTCCATAACATTCATATACCATAGTTTACCCAACCATTCTCCAATTGATGGACATCCATTCATCTTCCAGCTTCTAGCCACTATGAAAAGGGCTGCCACAATCATTTTGGCACATACAGGTCTCTTTCCCTTCTTTAGTATTTCCTTGGGATATAAGCCCAGTAGTAGTATGGCTGGGTCAAAGGGTATGCACATTTTGATAACTTTTTGGGCATAATTCCAGATTGCTCTCCAGAATGGTTGGATTCTTTCACAACTCCACTAACAATGCATCAGTGTCCCAGTTTTCCCACAGCCCCTCCAACATTCATCGTTATTTGTTCGTGTCATCTTAGCCAATCTGACAGGTGTGTAATGATACCTCAGAGTTGTCTTAATTTGCATTTCTCTGATCAATAGTGATTTGGAACACTCTTTCATATGAGTGGAAATAGTTTTAATTTCATCATCTGAAAATTGTCTGTTCATATCCTTTGACCAGATAATGCGCATTCTTGTTTCTCTGCTGATCTTCTTGGGAATGCAACCAATTTCTCTCCAATACATATAGTCTTGCTGTCAGTTAAAGATAAATATTGCTTATTACATTAAGGAAAGGTCCCCTTATCCCTATGCTCTCTAGTGCTTTTTAATAGGAATACATGGTATATTTTGTTGAAAGGTTTTTTGAATCTTAGAGATTATCAAATTATTTGTTGGTTTTATTATTGATATGATTGATTATGATAATAGTTTTCCTGATATTGAACCAGTCAAGCATTCTGGTATAAACCCCACTAAGTCATAGAACATTATCCTCTTGATAAATTGTTGTAATCTCTTTGTTAATATTTCATTTAAAAATTTTACATCAATATTCATTAGGGCAATTGGTCTGTAGTTTTCTTTCTCTATTTTGGTTCTTCCTTGTTTAGGTATCAGTGAATATTTGAGTCATAAAAGCAAACTAGCAGTACACCTTCTTTACTTATTTTTCCAAATAGTTTACATAATACTGTAATCAAATATTCTTTAAATGTTTGGTAGAATTCATTTATGAATATATATAGCCCTGGAGATTTTTTTCTTAGGGAGTTCATTAAGACTTTTTCAATCTCTTTTTTTCTAAAATAGAACAATTTAAGTAATTTATTTTCTCTTTTGTTATTTTGGGAAATTTATATTTTTGTAAATATTAATCCATTTCAGTTAGATTGTCAGACTTGCTGCCATACGGTTGGGCAAATATAGCTCTTAATTATTGTTTTAATTTTTTCTTCACTGGGGGTAAGTTAATCCTTTTAATTTTTGAAGTGGTGACTTATTTTTTCCTTTCCCTTTTCTACTCAAATTAACCAAAGGTTTATCTTTTGTTGCTTTTTTCCCATAACATCAACTCTTAATTTTATTAGTTCAATAGTTCTGTTTCAATTTTATCCATTTTTCCTTTGAGTTTTTGAATTTATGCTTTTGTTTTAATTGAGGGGTTTTAAATTTGTTATTTTTCTAGCTTTTTTTTGTTTCATACCCAATTCATTGATCTCTTCTTTCTCTATTTTATTTCTGTAGCTATTTAAAGATATAAAATTCTCCCTAAGAATTGTTTTAGCTGCATCCTATACATTTGAATATATTGCCTCATTATTGTCATTCTCTTGAATGAAATTATAGATTATCTCTGTGATTTGTTGTTTGACCCACTAATTTTTGAAGAATTAGAATATTTAATTTCCAATTGGTTTTTAATCTATCCTTCCCTTTCCCTTTATTGAACAAAATTTTTGTTGCATTGTTATCTAAAAAGAAAACATTTACTATTCTGTTTTTCTGCATTTGATTGTGAGGTTTTTAAGTGCCCTAATATATGGTCAATTTTTGTGTAGGTGCCATATGCTCCCAAGAAAAAGGTGTATTCTTTTCTATCCCTTTCAATTTTCTACAGAGATCTAAAATATATAGGATTTTTAGGATTCTATTTAGTTTTTTTCTTATTTATTTTGTGGCTATAATTCTATGATTTTTAGAGAGAAAGGTTAAGGCTCCCCACTAGTATAGTTATGCTGCCTATTTCTTTTTGTAACTTGTATAAAATCTTCTCTAGAAATTTGGCTGCTCTACCACTTAGTGCATATACATTTATTATTATTATTATTATTATTATTATTATTATTATTATTATTATTATATTATTTATGTTACCCTTTATCAAGATGTACTTTCCTTCCTTATCTCTGTTAATAAGTGTAAGATCTGGACTAGCTCCTTGGAGGGCTCAGGATAAGCCAGAGTCAGGATAAGTAAAAGTCCTTGGTCTTTAGGTTTAGAAGCAGGCAAACTGCCGGGAGTTTAGCCAAATATCTGTTCTCAATTCTGGAGTCCAAAATCTCCACACTTCTCCTCTTCCTCCTGCCATCAAGTGAGTCTGGCTGTCTCACCCAACCCTCTAATCCATGCCTATCTGTATATACAAACATTGAGCCAGCTCTGAACAATGACAAGAGCCATTTTTCCAAACATATGCTAATAGAGTCATTGTCAAATAGTAATTAGCCTTAAATGCGCAGTTGTCTGATTCAAGCATATCTTTTCAGAGTATCAGCCCTTTACAAATAAAATCTATTTTTACTTTTGCTTTATTTGAGATCAGAATTTCTACCCCTTCTTTTTATACTTCAGATGAAGCATAAAAAATTCTATTCCAGCCTCTTAATTTTACTCTGTATGTGTCTCTCTGTGTCAAATGTGTTTTTAGTAAACAACATATTGTAGGGATCTGACTCTAACCATAACCTATGGCATGAAAAACCATCGTTGTAATTCAACTACAAAAACTAATAACGAACCTACGTAAAACACACCCACTAATAAAAATCATCAACCACTCTGATCTCCTTGAACCTTCTAAAATTGTTTAATTCACTCTGCTATTTGCTTCCATTTCATGAGAGAATTTTTTCCCATTCACATTCATAGTTATGATTACCAGCTCTATGTTTCCCCCCATCCTATTTTTTCCCCTGTATATAGTTTTGTTACCTCTTTCCAGCCTTATCCTTAGTATTGTTTTTGGTACCACCCAACCCACTACCTTATTTTTTATTACCCCTTCACCCTTCTCTTATTAGTGTTTTTTTTTTAACCCACTCTACCTTTTCTTCTATCAAATCTTCCTGACTTCTCTTATTTTTCCCCTAGTATTTCTGCCCTTTCTTCCAGCCTGTTCCTCCCATTTCTTTTCCTTTTTCTTCTCCACTTCTTTTTAGGCTTAGATAAATTTCTATCCCAACTGAAAGTTTCAATTTTTCCCTCCTAGATTATTGAGGCCATTTCCAATGATCTTGTGATGAACAGAACCATCTATACTCAGAGAGAGGAATATGAGAACTGAATATGGATCACAGCATAGCATTTTGATTTTTTGTTGTTGTTTGCTTGCATTTTGTTTTCTTTCTCCTTTTTCCCCTTTTTGATTTGATTTTTTTTTTGTGCATCAAGATAATTGTATAAATATCTATCTATATCTATATCTTTATCTATATATCTATCTATCTATGTACACATTGGATAATCATATATGTTTAAACATATTTAACATATATTGGATTACTTGTCATCTAATGGTGAGGGTGTAGGGAAAGTGAAAATTTGAATACAAGGTTTTGCAAGGATAAGTGTTGAAAAATTATCTATGCATATGTTTTGAAAATAAAAATAAAGTTTTAACAAAAAATATTATCAAAAATTATTCCCTCTTAGAGTCAAAACTGATGAGATCAAGCTTCAGACAATTCTCATCCCTTCTCTCTTCTTTCTCTTGATTGTAGGTCTTTTCACCTCTTCCTGTGAAGTAATTGTCCCATTACACCTCCTCTTTCCTTTTTTTTCCAGTACATTTTCCCACCCCTTATTTTATTTTTCTTTGATGTGGTTACATCAGTTTACTCACAATCACACCCTCTGTCCATTTAAATCCCCCGTCTGCCCCACTTACAGATACAATTCTTAAGAGTTTCAGATGTTACTTTCCTATCTAGGGTAAACAGTTTATCCTTAAAATAATATATATTTTCCCTGTTTACATTTTTATGGCTCTTTTATATCCTGTGTTTGTAGATTAAATTTTCTGTTTACTTATTTTTTTTTCCCAATAGAAATGATTGAAAGCCTCTTACATCATTGAAGCTCCATCTCCTCCCCTGAAAGATGATGCTGAGTTTCACTGGGTAGTTAATTCATGCTTGTAACACCAGGTCCTTACCATTCCAGAATATGGTATTTCAAACCCTTCAATCCTTTATTGTAGAAACTGCCAGATCCTGGATAATCCTAACTGTTGCTCTTTGATATTTGAATTGCTTTTGTCTGGCAACTTGCAGTACTTTTTCCTTGAGATTATACTTTTGGAGTTTTGTAACAGTGTTCCTTGAGGTTTTGCTTTTGGAATCTCATTCCAAAGGATTCTTTCAATAAGTATTTCCCTCTCTCTTTCTAGAATACTGGGCAGGTTTTCTTTAATGACCTCTTGTAGAATGCTATCCAGATTCTTTTTTTGGCCATGACCTTCAGGTTGGCCAGTAATTTTTTAAATTACATTTTTATTATATCTTTTTATATGCAAAACATATGCATGGGTAATTTTTCAACACTGACCCTTGCAAAAACTTCTGTTTCAACTATTCCCCTGCTTCCCTTCACCCCCTCCCCTAAAGTATATGTTAAATCCAATATATGTATACATATTTATACAGTTATCTTGCTGAACAAGAAAAATTGTATTTAGAAAGAAGGTAAAAATAACATGAGAAGTAAAAATGTAAACAAACAATAACAGAAAGAGTAGAAATGCTATGTTGTGGTCCATACTCATTTCCTAGTGTTATTTCTCTGGGTGTAGCTGGTTCTGTTCATTACTGATCAATTGGAACTGATTTGGATCATCTCATTGTTGAAGAGAGCCACATCCATCAGAATTGATCATCATATTGTATTGTTATTAAAATTTATAATATTCTCCTGGTTCTGCTCATTTCACTTAGCATCAGTTCATGTAAGTCTCTCCAAGCTTCTATGTATTCATTCTGCTGGTCATTTCTTATGGAACAACAATATTGCATAACATTCATATATCACAATTTATTCAGCGATTCTCCAATTGATGGGTACCCATTCAATTTCCAGTTCCTAGTCACTACAAAAAGGGCTACCACAAACATTTTTACACATATGGGTCCTTTTCCCTTCTTCAATATCTCTTTGGGATGTAATGGCCAGTAATTTTTAAAGATCTATTTTCCATTTTTTTTTTCATTCTTTTTACTTTGTTTGACTGATGCTTGTTGTCCTCACAGAGTCCTTAGCTTCCATTTTCCCTGTTCTAGTTTTTAATGTGTAATTTTCTTCAGTTAGATTTTGTATCTCTTTTCCATTTGGTTAATTTTACTTATCCCCCCCCCCCTTTTTTTTTCCTTGAGGCTGGGGTTAAATGACTTGCCCAAGGTCACATACCTAGGCAGTGTTAAGTGTCTGAGACCAGATTTGAACTCCAGTCCTCCTGAATTCAAGGCTGGTGCTCTATCCACTGCACCACGTAGCTGCCCCTAGTTAATTCTACTTTTAAAGGTGTTTTCTTCAGTGGATTTTTTTCCCCCCAATTGGCCAATTGTATTTTTTAAGGACTTCTTTTCTTCAGTCAATTTTTTTTCCTTCATTTTCCAATCTGTTGCCTCTCTCTTGCATACCTTTCATTTCCTTTCTCATTTTTTTCTTTTATCTCTTTTATTTGCCTTTTAAAATGTTTTATGAGCACTTCCAAGAAGCCTCTTTGGCCTTAAGACCAATTCATATTACTCTTTGAGATTTCTTCTCTGGACATTTTGTCCTTGTCTGAGTTGGTGCTTTAGCCTTCCCAGATGCCATAGTAAGTTTCTGTGGGCAAAATTCTATTCTGTTTCTTGCTCACTTTCTTTCCTTTTCTTTTGGTATTTCTTTTTTTATTTTATTTTTTATTTTATTTTTTTTTACTTTTATAGTTGAGCTTTGCTCCTGGGTTAAATGGGTGCTGTCCTAAGCTTCCTGTGTATCTCATTGTCTTCTTTAGTGTACATTGTTAATAATGAGGGAAAGGAAAGGAGGAACCCCATTTATCGGCACATAATCCCATGAGGCGCAGTGTCCCCTGCAAAATGAATTTACAGGCCCGAAAACCTAGATTGATAAATAAACAGTTTATTGTAGAAATTTGGAAGTAAAGTTCAGTTAGAAAGATGCCAGGGCCGAAGGTGGTCACTAGGTGGGCAGGAACTCCTACATGGTTGGAAGGATACCATGTGTTGGCTGGGAGGACTCCTGCAATGAGGGCGTTCCAGCTCACCTCTTTTATACCCAAAAGATGATGGGTGGTACCCCTAAGTTCTCTGAAGGCTTTTCAGTTAGCTCAGATCAGGTGAGGGCTGGGGGAAGTTGAGCTGAGGGTGGGGGCTGGGCACGGATATTAAAAGGATGCCTTTGACCAGGATTTGTGAATCAAGGTCAGTCATGGGTTGGGCAATTAGAAAGGAATCTTAAAGGGACCTCAACCCCCATCATTAATTCCTTAAAAACAGGGATGGTTTGATATTTAATCTAATGCCATGCCTAATTATACCTAGTAGATACTTAATAAGACCTATATTAAATTGAGTTGTTCAGATATTCATAATAGAACTGTATGCAATAAACATCCCTAATACAAAGAAAGACAAGTTAATAATACTAGATATAATATTGTCCCCAATTTTTAAACATGGGATATGAATAATTTGTGAGAAAAGGATTAAGGATTATCAAATGTGTTATTTCATGCAAAGTGATATATCTTTTGTTCCTCTTATGGAAACTTAATTACCCAAGTAAAGAAAAAAGGAAAACTATAAGTGATCTTATTATTATTATGAGGACAAGAAAATTTAGTATGGGCAGTTTTTTTTTTTTTTTACATTGTTACTGTATTTGAAGAAAATCATAAAACATGCATAGCTGATGTTCATGTAACTTTTTTTTGTTGTTGTTATTCAAAGTTAATTATTGTTTTTGAATTTCGTGTCCTGGCAAAATAATGAAAATGATGAGATCACCTCAGAAAAATTCAATTGACATTATAGTGTTTTTTAAATTGCAGTTACTTTCAAGGACACATTTAAATTATATATTCTTTCAAAAATAGTATCTAAAATTGATTTTTGCTTCTTTGACAGTTCTATGCTTGAGTTGAACATGAATGAGCTTCAGTGTGGCATTTCAGCTTTCAGTCAGAAGCAATCTTTTTAAAAACCTTTGCAAATTTAATTCTACAAGAGCCTCATTGACAGCCCTTTAATTACTGCATCTATGCAATAATGAGGGGGAAAGGAGGGATATCTTGATTACTCAGTCACTGCAGTATATTTCAAATGTTTGAAAATATGTTCCCTTAGACTAGAGATAAAACTAATTACACTTGTGAGTTAATGGGCAAATGAATTTTATGTGGTCAGTAATTTTTTAAACCTTGCATTTATTATTTTATAGTCAACAGTAGAATTTTTTCCTCTAGGTTTTGTTTGCCTAATTTCCATGACATTTGACAGCTGATTAGTTAGATTTGTTGGATATTAGAACCCTTGTTTTCAGAGAAATCCATGAGTTTGATTTACAGCACTTTATAGATAGCAGAGGTCTATCTTAAAAACATGTCCTCTGAAACATCACTCACAAATGAAGGGGAATCTATTATCTGAGAAGGTTTATATAGAAACTCATTGTTAAATAGCATTGCCTTCCCCTTATATGTTGTTTAAATTTTCTTATTAGCAACTTGAACTATCTCTCCTGATTCTGCTCACTTGGGCCAAAAAGAACAATTCTAAATTTTCTTTGATATGACATCTTTTCAAATACTTTAATAAAGGGATCATGTTCATGCAATCAAATATTTTAAATGTGAGGGGAATTTGGCACTCATCTGGTTCTACAGATTTGGTTGTTTGTTTGCTTACAGATATATATATTTCATTAGACATGACTCTCCATCTCGCACTTGAGAAAAAAAAATTGAATTTGTCAAACCCATGTGTTATACTACACTTATATTTATATTTATATTATATTTATATATAAATATATTATATTTAAGTGGTCTTAAATGCAAAATTACCTGTAAACTAGTAATGTCAAACTCAAATAGAAAAAGAGGTTACTGAATCATATAAAGATCATTGTCAATTGCCTATTGACTTAGAAAAGCATAGATGTTTATGTTTGTGTATTATGTATGTATGTATGTGAGTATATGTATATGTGTGTGTGTATATAAAATTTAGTACATCAGCTTATTAAATCAAAAAGGAACTACATTTAGATCCTGGTCAGGATGCACTTGGGCAATATGTTTGATACCTCTAAATAGTGTCAGATATGGGTAATTCAATCTATTCAACCACAATATAGAGTGGCTAATTCATGAAGGAGTAGGGAAGAAAATATGTGATGGAATCACTTAGATTAAATGACCATGATATTCTCTAGAGAAAAACTCTTTTATTGTTCACGATGGAATCTTCATTCACAATTATTCATTTTCTGGAAACACACAGATATGTAATAATGTGTATTGTGTAATGTGTAATAAAAGGTAGAAATGAGTAGATTTTTGTTTAATTTGCATATTTAGTGTTTAAACAAATCCTAATAGAATGGTTTAGATTGATAATAGATCTTTGATTATATTCCAACTTTTTGTATATAGATTAATAAAAGATACATTAGATTCACTAAGTAGCAGTTTAATTTAAATAAGAAAATAAAAATGTGCATTTCAAATGTGATTCCCATATTTTTTTCATACTATCCTTATCTTCATTTCCTTTTCCTTTTTTTCCAATTTACTAGATGAAATAGAACATGTCCTTTCTTCCTTTTTTCCCTTCCCTCCCTCCTTTCTCTTTCTTTCCTTCCTATCTTTCTTTGTTTATGTATTTATTCATTGTTTACTGATTCATTTGTTTGGTTATTTATTTGTTAATTCACTTATGTATTCATTTGTCTACCTTTCTATTTATTTATCTGACTTGTCTGTCCTTGAACAATCTTAAAACAACTACATAAAGACTTGAGAAACAAAATGGAATGGCCCTATAATTCTTCTATTTAGTTTTAGATTTTATTTGTAATTTGATACTGTTTTCATATTGGCTAGAGTGGAAAGCCTTCAGGGCATGGCAATTAAAATGTACTTGTATACTTATCTCTATTTATGGGCACACTTAGTTCTTTAGAATCTGCCAAAACAATTACAATAAATTTTAGAAACACAGATTATCAAAGCTGATAAATTACTTAGGGAACATTTAACTAAATTTCTTTATCTTACAGTAGAGGAAACAAGAAAAAAAACTAAATTTTTAAGTGTTATAAGATCTGGGTTTTTTAAAGATTTGATTCTTACCCAAATACTCTGACTCCAAATCCAAAATTTGTAATTCAATTATGAAATTCAAGTATTTTAACCTAATGAATAATGAGAATGAATAGGTCGAATAACATGTAAATACAATATCAAAATATATTAATGTAAAAAACATTTTTTTGAAAAGTTGGTTATTTGATATTTATATAAACTATGAAAGGTTAATAACTGAGACTTGAATTTAGCATCTTGAGACTGTATTTGTAAAGATTGTAGCATGCTAAGTTCTTTTGTCAGTTTCATTTAAAAAAATTTACTTTAAACAATTATAACCCTTAGGCCTTTTTTGTGATTTTATCATTTTATCTATATATGAGCATGTAGATATGCACATAGAATTATGGATGTGTATATCCATATATTTACTACATGGTTTTCCCTCTGTCTCTCTCTCTCTATCTCTTTCTCTGTTTCTGTCTTTCCCTCTCTTGGGATGTGTCTCTATCTCCATCTTTTTCTCTTTCTGCTCTCTTTTTGTCTCTGTTTATGTCCTTTTATCTTTTCCTCTCTCTATGCTTGCTTCTTTGTCTCTGTCTGTCTCACACTCTCTCTGTCTCTGTCTCTCTCTTTCTCTGTATCTCACAATATCTGTCTATCTTTTTTTTTTTCTTCTCTACTCATATAGATATATATCAAGCAATATGACAGATAAAAAGTTGATTTTAGACTGACTTTCAAAGACCTGGGTTCAAATTTTATCTTAAATACTAAATACATGACCACTGGGGAAGTGTCTCAGGAATATTTCTAAGAATATAAGTTACAGAGAAGCCTCTCATATGTACAGGCCCATTTATATAGGTGTGCACCAGGAGACAGAATTATAACAGTGAATTAATGAAACTGATTTTCATGTATACCATGTGAAATGACTTGAATAATTTTAGTCACCTCTTTCTGATATGTGTGCATATTTTTTTTGAAATAAATGTATATCTGCTTAATTTTTTTTTTTTAATATTCCTGGTCATAGATGATTCTTTCACCAAATTTTTCCTCATCACTGGCATTTGGGAATCCAACCCATTTAGACAGACCACATCTTTAGCTGGTGTTTTCATTTATGTAAAAGATTTGTATAATGCATATTCCAGAGTATGGCATGAGCTTTTGACAGCTTCGTTAATTCTTTCAGGCCACTGGTAAATTATAACCTTGATACACTTAATGGTGCCCTTGTCATCTGAAATAGTTAATGCAGCTTTTAATAGGACCCAACTTGCTTTTAGAAAGTAGCCTACCTACTGGGAGTCTAGTTGTGAGGATGAATAGTACAATTTATGGAATTATAGACCATAACAATGACTCAGTCTTTCCTATAAAGAAAGAAAGCCCTATATGAATAGGATTACTCCCTGACAAAATAAAATAAAATGAATATGCATATCTGCCAAAAGCAAGTATGAATCAATTGTAAATGCTTTGTAATCATTCTAAGAAAAAATGAAGTACCTAGGTATCTTTACAACCTTACATGTAAGTCAAATGGTGAATACTTTAGAAGATGGCAGCAGCTATTTAAGGCAACAGCTAATTTCAATGCAGTATTTTCATGGGGGTAGTTTTAAATTCAACAATGTCTTATCCATGGTTGATGCATGATAAGTGTATATTGATTTGTATTAGATCAGCAGGACTGTTTTGACTCCAAAAAAGACAGTTTGAGAAAAGATGTTCTGTCTAATTGAAATTATTTCATTAAGATGTCAAATGCACAATATCTTTAAGGTTAAAAAAAAAATTGGTTGAAATGTAAAATATCTCAAGAACACGCAGTCATTTGGTTCCACATGTGCTTGTCCTGTGAATATCCAATATACAAGCTTTTTCACAATATATTTAATAACTTTGTTAAACGAATTAAAGATTTTTAATGTTCTAGATTTGATTGTTATTGTCAATACAGAAAGTATACACAGAGAATCCAACATTAAGAAAGAAAAATGGCAATAACAAACTGCTTTAAATACAGAAGTACAAAGACTGTTTATTGACATTCAAGTAATAGCAGGTTAAATACAGAAATATGGCATTTTTCATCTACTTAAGTGGTGGAGTTTGAAGTACTGTTTTATTCATCAAAGGGCATTGGTCTACAGATTTAGCAGAGCAATATATATGATGATAAAGATAATGCAAATGAAAATAATAACAATAGTAACAATTGTATTGACCATTTTTTTTTTGTACTGGAAAACAAATAAGAGAATATTTCTTTCTCTTCCCATATGAAATGTGGAGGTCCAAGAAGGAAGAACATTGTCATTCACAATCAATAGACTGTCCTCATTCTATTGGTATGAGGTTATGGGGTTGGCCATTCACCAGGAAATGCCTCTCACAAATGGGGACATATGTCAGGGACTGAAAAAAAAATTCACTTTTTATAAGCAGAAGTAAGTAATATGTGGTCAATAGACAAAAATGGCAATCTTCTAAACATTAGTGAAGCCTAGAAAATTATATGTTCAATATTCTCTTACAAATAGATCAACCAACAAAAATAAGTAAGTGAATTTTTGTTGGTAATAATAATAATAATTTGTTGCATCTATTTTTCACTTAGAAATCTTTTAATAGCAGGGTGCTCATATATATTCCTAAAAGTTTTAATAATTAGGCATGATTATCCCCATTTTATAGCTGACCTTAAATATTTTAAACCACCCATTATTTCCCAGGACTTGTGCTACCTAGGCATTGGAGATACAAAACTAAAGGTGAATGCAACATTCTCTGCCTTTAAGGAACTTTTATTCAGCAAACAGCAAAGAGAACTTTCCGAAGTCTGATCTCTTCCACCCACTAAAAGTACTATAATCCTATTCTATTAAAGCAAAATTGAAGAGAAAGGAAAGAAGAAAAGAAATAATTATTCCAAATATGAATAATGGGAAAGAAGCAGAAGGCTTTATGAAAACTAAATAAACCTCAGGATCATAGCAGATTCTGGTAGTTGGAGAATGAGCAGCCTGAAACAAACAAACAAAAAACAAACAATGAACAAAAGCTTTGGTCTGAGGGATAGAGTTAGCCCTTTAAAAAATGAAAATATTTAGTCAATAAAGGATATAATACTTCTTTCACTACCTGCTCCTTTCACTAATCACTCTAGTCCAAACAATAGACACCTCGGAATAACAACACCAAAAAAAAATGATGGATATTAGAGCATGAGTAATGTCCCACAAATTAACTATATGTTTCAAAATGTGAATTATTATATTGGAAGAAATTAAGAGAAATTCATTTGTCTGGAAGAAGAGACCTTAGGGAACAAAGACCCTGTTGGAATACTTTAAGATATTTGATCCATGGGAGTAGAGCACAAAACAACATTCTTTCCCTGAAGGAGATACCATGGAACACCCAACACCCAAAAGAGGGAAAAATGACACTGAATTCTTTGGGAGAAAAATACACTAATACTGGATACTTCTGGGTACCCCACTATGTGAAGTTTGAAATACAACAGGATTGCACTTTGGATGACTTCATCTGGGGTTAGTTCACTTGAGAAGAAAATGTGTGATAGCTGTCTATTTTGCCTAATTTGTCTTGCTAAATATATAATTAAATCCATTGTTTTATACTACTGAAGAACAAGTGCTTTGAACATGTAAATGTAACAAATTTAAAAGTTTACAATTTTCAAAAATAATTATTTTATCAAATTGTATATTTGGATGTCCTGAGAGTAAGCTATAATTGATATGCCTAGTTAAACATACTTCTATGATGTTTCTCCTCTCTTTTTCCTTTAGTCTCAAAAAGAGAAATGAAAAGAGGATGGTTGTTTCTATCTAATTGCCTTTTGCCTAACTATTAACAAATTGATATTCAATGACCTCCTTCTTCAAATCCCTTCATCCAAAGTGCAATATTTAAGCGAAAGGAATATTTAGCTTTATGGTAGCACAAGCAATTCTATCTCTCTCTTTGAAAAGCCAAAATAATAGCAACAAATAACAATAGTGTTTTCTCATGCTCACTACTGCCACTAAATAGCTTCTTTTACTGATGAAAAGTTATATATTCTGCATAATTTGACAAGATCAAGGCTAAATTGCTTTTCTGAGTAGTCCTGATTACAGCATATTGTGCTAAACTGTTATGTCTAACTGTGTAATCAAATACACTATAAACGGTCTTTTCCTTGCAGCATGCCAATGCAATGCAATACAAAAAGGAGGGGGTTACAATGGAGAGTGGATATGACAAATGGACAAGTAGAAATCCATGCATTTGATTTCAAAGTCTGTGTGTTGCAATGCAATGCATTTCAACCTGAATCAGATGAAATAAGCATTTAAGCACAGTGCTGGGCAGACAAAAAGCATATTACTTTAAGTTAGATTAGGAAACACCATGAAGATGAATAGAAAAGATATCATAGTACCTGGCAATTTATGCAATGTGTGTGCAGCCATATATGTAAAGTGTAAATTTTTGACAGTACATCTGATGGAAGAGTATTGTAGGCATCTTCTCCATGAGGAAATGTATTCTTTTATTCAAATTGAACTCAGGACCTCTTTAGATCACAACAGAATAACATGTACTTTTTGTATTCACAAAGAAAGTTTTAACTTCTTTTGGCGTAAGAGAATGTGTTGAATTCTTTTATCTTATCAATTGCTCTCTAGAACTTTAAACTGTCTCAGGAAAGTGACAGGGCTCCAAATCAGATACTGAGTGGAAACTGAGACTCACTAGTATTCAGAGTTGGAAGATTCTTTAGCAGTCATCTCATCAAAGAATTTGAT
The DNA here is from genome assembly GCF_048593235.1 of Sminthopsis crassicaudata. Classification (NCBI taxonomy): domain Eukaryota; kingdom Metazoa; phylum Chordata; class Mammalia; order Dasyuromorphia; family Dasyuridae; genus Sminthopsis; species Sminthopsis crassicaudata. The sequence goes on along the minus strand of NC_133617.1, from coordinate 306,222,382 downwards.
AATTAATAGTATTTCACAAGAATCATTTTGTTGCCAGAAATATTGATTAATGAGAGGATTGTCAATAGTAACAAGATCCTTTAGTGCAGTTTGCATAATTAGAGGTTAGGTTCAGAAATAGCTTGTCTTAATTTCTATTTCTATATTTCCTCCCTGCTATTTGTACTAATACTGTATAAATTTATATACTGAATATATATATATGTATATGTATATATGTATACATGTATACATATATACATATATACATATACATATATATATATATATATATATATATATATATATATATATATATATATAATGTTAGTCTTCTAGAATTAAATGGGGTATGAGGAGGGGATGATGTTTATACAGTGCCTACTATGTGCCTGGCATTAGTGTAAGTATTTTTACAAATATTTTCTGATTTGATGCAAACAACAACATTGTGACAAGTATTTGAACAAGGTTACATAGCTTATACTTTTATCAGAATTTTCTCACTCTATCCCCAGGGCTCTTTTGACTTTGACACCAAGGTACTAGACTAATCCACTGAAAGATTTTTAATGTTGTCTGGGACTTAAAATCAGTATGTTTCAAACATAGAACATGAATCCAGGTCTTCCTGACTCTGAAGTCTGCTCTGTAACCATTATTGTATCCTGATTCTTTGTTATGTCATCATTTTTTTATATCAGAAATATAATTTAGTGGAAGATGTATCAAATTAGAAAGGCCAAAGCACAAATTCTTACCCTGATTTTAAAACCCACTACTGTATTATTCCTACTTTGGTGGAGCCATTGTCACATCTATATTAGGGTTTTATCTACTACTGTCAACCACAATCTCTCTAAAATGTCTCTTTGTATGGAATCATAATTATTGTTTTACAATAAATACTCTGTCTCTCCCCTGGACTGTAAATTACCTAAACTTTTGGTTCTTAATAAGATTTGTACTTTAATAGTGTTTTTTTTATGAAGACTTATGTGTATATGTGTGCATGTGTGTATGAGGAAAAGACAGAGACACACATACATATGTAATTAATTGTAATGACCTCTTTTTTGATTGATTCAAAATACATCTACCTATAGCTTTAAAAGGTACATAATCTTCTCTTCTAATTTTGAAAAAAAAATATATATATAACATTAAATGTTAAGACTGGGTAGCCATTTAAAATGTATTATAGAATCTGTCACAGGATTTGATTTAGACAGGGTACCTAATTTCTATCAAACTACTTTCTAATTTTCCCAGAAGTGTTTGTCAAATAAATTTTTTACCTTAGTTATTCATCTTTGCCATTTTCTCAATCACTGAATTATTGAGTTTCATTGTTCTGCCTTGTCTAATCTGTTCTATTGATCTATCCATTTTTAAATAATAACAGGCAGTTTTGATGACTGCCACCTCATAATGTAGCTTAAAGTTTGGATGTATTTTTACCACTTTTTTTGTATTTTGTTCCATCATTTTTTTCTTGATATTCTAGATTTCCAAATTAATTTTGTTATAATTTTATTTATTTTTATAAGCATTCTCTTTGTAAAATGTGAAAACTAACTTTATTAGTGTATTGTATTGTCAATGCCAAGTTATGAGCACGGATAAATATACTGTTTTCTTTTGTTTTATTCTATTTTTTTAAGGAGAACTTCATAATTGAATGATGCAAGTCTTTTATTTGTCTAGATAGGTAATTCTACAAATATTTCATGCATTTTATAATTATTTATAATGGTATTTCATTTTCTATTTTTGCTTCTTAGATTTTGTTATATAAAATGCAGTAGATTTTAAGGAGTTATTTTGTAGTTTGCATATTTATTGAAGATATTAATTGTCTCAATTAGTATTTGTGCTGATTCCATGGATTTTTAAGTATACCATTATATCATCAGCAAAAACAGACAGTTTTATTTCCTTTTTAACGTATCTTTATGCCTTTAATTTATTTCTTTTGTCTTATTGCTGTTACTAGCATTTCCAGAATTAAAAAGTAGAGAGAGTGACATCATTAAGCTTTAAACATAGCCATTTGGTTAATAGGAAAATTCAGAATAATCAATATATCTAAGTTCACACATAAACCTGGGTCACATTCTCTCACTAATGCTCTGAATCTTTTTGGGGGAGAACTGGTACATACAGAAACCTAAAGATAATTTACAGATGAAGAGAAAGCACAAGCCCTCAGGCTATCTCAAAATTCTGCATTTTAAACATGATTTTCTTATTCTTTCTGATTACTTTTCCATACAATTGTCTTGATATATGTAGCTTTTTTGTTGAAATATGTTTTTACTGCTAACCTGAGTTGATCAACAGTTTTCTTGACTAACTCTTCTCAAAGCACCATATCTTAAATGTAGTAGTTTAACTACTGGCAACTTTCTTAGTGCCAAGAGAGTTATGATATTTCTTTAATAGAGTTTAGTAATCTGTCTTATTGTTTCTCTTTTATAATTCTGATTTCAGACTCTGGAACTTCTTTGACTACACTTTATCTTATGGTAAATAAACATGTTCCCATCTTCTGTTTATAACCAAAAAAAAAAAATAAAACAATCATAAAACAATAGATTATGTGTCCATACTCACCAATTATAAATCTAAAAGTTATCTAGTTCTTCAATATTTAATATGCAAATCACTGACACATACTATTTGTTTTAATATTCTACATCTAGTTGCATTCAAATAAGTAACTGCAATCTCATTGCTGTATCAGATGTAAATCTTCAAAGCATGAGTACTGGGCTGGAACAAGGTAGGAGTTTGGGCCTAACTATGATAAATAGATGGAGAAAGGAGACATAGAACTATTTTCTTTTCCTTTTCATAGTCAATAATGGAGCTTGTCCCCAATACATCTCCATCAGCCATCATATTTAATACTATCCAATACTATCTACTTCTGGCCCCTCACACTGCTAGGTAAATTCCTAATCTCTTTATTTCTACCCTCATTGTGTGTTCTTTGGGACAGTTCAAATCTAACCTCAATGTGGGTACCCAAAATGGGTAACCCTCAATATGGGCTTCTACATAGGAGCTTCTAGAAAAATTTAGCTTTTGTCACCTCTCCCAGGACACAGTATAGCAATATCTTGCTCACCAGATCATCCTGTGTCTGTAGTAGAGACTTGCTTAGTTTTGTACACCTTGATCAATTCTTTCTGGTACAGTGTGCTCCCTTTTCTGTGGAAATGAATGAATTACACAAGATTCAAAGGCATAAATAAGTGCTCTGAATTGGAGTCAAAATTAGCTTATATTTCCCTCTCAATTCACTCATCTTCAGAAAATCCTTAATAATTCCAAGGACACTAATATCCTCCTAGTCACTCAGATTCATAACTTCTATGTTATCCTAGACTATTCTCACCCCTTTACTACATATCACATTAGTTGACAATTCTTATCTGTTCTCTTTTCACAACATCTCTTTCCAATCATAGACTTAACCACACTGGTTTAGGACCTCATTTCCTGTCATTTAGTCAATATGAATAACATTCTAATTGGTTTTCTTAACTTTATATTCCTTTCATCCCAATCTATTTTCCATGCAATTATCAAGGTAGTTTTTCTCAAGGACAAAGATGATTATCTCACTTCTCCTACTTTAATAAACTCCATTGTATCTGTATTGATTCTAGAGTTAAATACTATTTCATGTTTATCTCATTTCATTCATTCATTCATTCATTCATTTATTGATTCATCCATTTCTTTATAATATCTACCTATTCATGTATCTATTTTATTGATTCATTCATTCATCTTTATTTATATATTGATTCATGTAGAAAGGTAGTATTTAGAAGATAGTCATTCCTGAAATAAAGATTATATATATTTAAGTCTTATTTATGATACATATTGACTAAGGGACCCAGAGCAAGTCATTTACCTTTAAAAGTTATGGATGAGAGGTGTCAAACACAAAGCTCAAAGCCACATGCAATCCAGGACAGGAGGTGTACTAGAATATAATCAGGAGATGTAGAAAAATGCAAATACAAAAACATAATAAAACATATGTAACATTGCAATTTAAAACTAAGTGAAAATGTGACTCACAATGATTTATATGTAGAGATTAGTGATTTCTGTTTCTATCTGTGTTAGACTTGCTGCTATAGACAATTCTAAGAAATTAAGATAAGGAGAAAGTACTGATCTGCATCCTTAGGAGGAGTTTCCTCAACCAGGATTTTTCTATACCAGTGAAATCACAGGTTTTTATCTTTAATCCTGTTTTATGTGTTTAAATCCCATAATATCTCCAATTGTTAGTTTTGAGGAACATACATATCATTTATAAATGAATATACATCAATGGGTTGATATACTCAACAAACATTTGGACAATGATACCCTAGATTTTATAACCTCCCACGCAGATTTTCAGCAACCATATAAGGAATGATTTTTTCAGGAGTTCATGAAATGGAGAAGAAAAAAAAAATATGGATGTGAGAACTAGGGAGTCTACTTTTCATATAGAGAAATCAGATAATAACAATGAACTTTAAATAAACAATGAACTCAGGGCAACTTGTAATGACAGGTATCTAATGACATGTCACTATCTCCTTCTGGTCCTTGTGTGGGGTTCTTTCAGTCGCCACTTTACTTATAAATTTGACTGGTTATGTTTCATGTCTCCCTAGTAAGATGCAAATTCCATGAGGGCAGATACTATCTTTAGGGTTTAGCACAGTGTTTTCTATAGGGGAAATATTTAATGAATGCTATTGAAAAGAGATAGTCAGCTTTTATTATGCTTTGAAAATGTATTAATTTAATTTAGTCACAAATTAATGTAGACTAGGATCTTAAGGGTAATGTTATTTTTTCTTTATTCTCTCCATTAAAATTATGATTTAAAAATTGGTAGAAATAGATCACTATGGGCTGTATACTGATCTAGAAAACTACAGGCCAACATTATATTATATTACAATATTTATTCCTCTTGTTAAAAAAATTATATTTTAATCTGATTTGTTCTTCACTTAAAGAGTTTCGCCTTCTTCTCTCCTTCCCTTCTTCTGGGCAGCAAACTTGACATGTCAGCTTTAGACAGCCCAGCTTCTTAAACTTTAGTTCACAACCCTATGTTTGATCCCATAACTAAATGAAAGAGTCACAGAATTATGACTTATTATCAGTAAATGTTTGATTTGTACACCTATTCTATATACCTGGAGTCATATAAAACTTTTTTGGACAAAAAGGTGTTACAAAAGGAAAAAGTTTAAGAAACTCTGTCTTGCAAGACTGGCATAAACTTAAGTTCTGCAAATGCCACAGTGGTGTCAGTAGTATTATTATCCAACGATTATCCTTCCATTATTATATATGACTGGCTGATCTGCTTTTCAGATTACATATGTCTTTGATAAAATCTTCAAGGAACCAGATAAACACATATCAGTCACCATTGTTAACATGGCACATCTTATTCTAAACAAGGTTTTTGTTATTGTGTTGGTTTAATATTATTGATGTTCTTAAAATGCAAATCACTTAAATGAGTCTCACCTTACAAAGTTGGTAAAACAAAATGTATAATACCTGCATTGCGGTAGAGAAGCAGCATTGAAGTAGAGAAGAGAAGGGGAAAAAAAATCTGGATCTTGGAGTCAGAAAACTTAGATTTGAATTCTGAAACTCAGGATGTAGTAATTTATACAATGTGACCATTAGAAAGTTGATATTTGGGAAGCTTTACCTTCTTCTCTGTAAAAAAAAAAAAAAAAAAAAAAAAAAAAAGGTGGGGAAGAAAATTGGTGTTTACTTCACAGAGTCATTTTACATAGAGAGAAATCACTGTGTAAATATTAAAAAGCCTCATCTAGCAAATAAGATTATGCTATACACATTTCAAAGCACTAAACAAACATACAGCATTATGCAGTATATGAATCTATTCTTATCTAAACCTTCATCAATAATCATAAAGTTATCTAGATAGAGAGAACTAAAATAAAATAGCATTATAGCCTAGGTCACCTTGGGGCTAAATTTTAGTAACACATTTTGAAAGTACAATATTATTTAAGAAGATATATATGTTATTATACATATATGTATGTATGTATAATAACATATATAGAAATACATATATGTAGATATACATAATCATACACATATATTCTCATATATATTCTTTTGGATCTTAGCTGTATTATGCTTATTTGTCCTCTGTTTCTCTGAATGTGGGTAACCTCTTGCTTCACAAGTCCAGGTTTTCCAGATTTGTCTAACTCTAACAACAAATCACTTTTTATGCTGCAGCAATATTCCAGCCTTATACTATCTAGTTCTTTTAAGTAGTCTAAAACAATATGATTAATGTGGCAGACATATAGTCTAGTTTTCCTATTTTCTCTTTTGATTAAATCTATTTTAGTTTTAACTTTGTCTGAGATTATGAATATTAACTCTCCTTTTTTTACCTGATAAATTCTACTTTTGGTCATTATTATGTTTACTTCCTATGTCAAGTTTACAAAGATGAATACAATGAAATAAGTCTTTAAATGTAAACTGTAAATATATTGTAAAGGTTATTAAATTACAAACTGAATACAGTTGTAATTTATTCTGAAAGCAATAGAAATCTAGAAGGTTCTTGAGAAGGTTAATACACCATAATAAAGTTTATTGCTTAGAAAGATTTTCTTTTCAATTCCTGTATCCTATTGTAGATAGATTGGTGTCAGAAAACATCAAAGAGAAATTATATTCCAAGGTCCAAATTGGACAACTAGACATTGATTTTACAACATGGATCCCAAGGATCATGAAAGAATAGATCCTCAAGATAACATATTTATTTACATAGCCCTTCACTTTTGCAAACACATTACAAATATTTGTACTTCACAACAGTTGTAAGATGGATAAAGTATTAGTAATGCCATTTACAGATTAGAAAAATAAGTTTCAGAAATTTTCATAATATTATATTGCCAATAAAGGCAGCAATAAAGCAAAAAGGACTAAAAGACTAGTCTTCTGATTCTGATTTCTATGCTCTTTTTATAAAGTATGTTGTTTCCTCATCTTTCAACAGTGTGACTGAATAGCATTTAAAATATTGAAGCCAGTGCTGAGCTGGATGGATTGGCTCTGTAGTTATAATCATCCTTCCTATGAAGATATACAACAGAAGCAGTTCCTTTTATTAACTATGCTTTTTTAAAGCCTTGCTAATTTGTTGGTCAAAAGAGACTACCATAAAGGAAAGGTGGAACTCTTTACTGAGAGAACAAAGTCCTTAGTGTTAATGGGTGTCATGAAAGATATCCACTGCCAGTGGAGAGAGGTAAATGTTTGATGGATTATTAAGGTAAACACTTTGAAAATGAATGCAGTCTCAAAGCTTATGTACCACTTCTGAGGTCCCTCAGTGTCTGAGCCAAAAGCACCATTTGATCTCACGAATAAACAGATTATTAGTTGTATGTGACTTCATATCAAAGTTAAGCCACAGAAAGGAGGACTCAAGGGAAAAGAAGAAGAAAGGATCAATGGCTAGCTCTCATCTGTCTCTATATTCCCTTGTTGCTAAATGGTCTTATACAATTGCCCTTAAATTCCACATAATTACTTCAGATTTTTATGAATTCCTTAAGATGGACTTTAGTCATTTTTCCTTGCATTTTTTTAAGGCAAGTAGCAGAGACTATTACTCTTTTTTCCCTTTGTTTCATTTTTGTTATCTCTTTTCATCTTATCCACAATAAATATAATCCCTTTTACTTGTCATTACCTTATATACAGGGAGCCAATATTGCTTGCATGTTCTGGTAATTTTAAGGGCACTCAGTAAATAATATTTATAGATGGGGCATTGATTTAATAAAGAGATACACTGAGGCTAACTTCATCCATAACTGAGTCAACAACTTATTATCCCCCACACACACTTATGGTTGCCAACCCCACTTCTTGCTATTTCCAAGCACATCATGAAAGGAAAAACTCACAAAAAGGAACACATATTTTAAAATGTAAGCAGAAACATAGAAGTTATTCAAATTTATTTACTGGAGCTGTCTAAATACCTGTATCTCCAAAAGGGATATTTTTAAGAATTAAACTGTGAACTGAAGTAAAAAGACAGAAATAGTAAGTTAAATTTCCTACACACAGAGCAAAAACCAGAATCATATAATAGCACAGACAGAAATCTTTCAGGAACATAAGTAAAGCCCCTGTATACCAACTCCAACTGCTTCTTAATGAGATGTGATTAAGAATGTTTACGAAATTGAAGTAGTTAGAGGCTAAAGGTCTGTCCTGTCTGGGTAAAGGAATTTTTGTGTGAATTAAGCCAAAGCATGTTTTGTGCAAAATTAAAGCAATGAACAGTCTCATTTTATTCTGTAAAGGGCACATTTTTCAAAATAAAAAATAATGAAATAAATAAAATCCTGATTTTTGATTGGCTAGAATGGAGGATGAAGGGAATTAGATAACTAGAAGAGCAAAAAAGGCAACATGCTTTAGGATAAGTCACTTCTATGTCTTCTAAAAGGCCTGAATTTAGATGATGGTGGAATTTGAAGGTCAAATTCTCTGATGTTTAGCCACACAATTCATTTCCTTAAATTATTGTAGATGATCATGTCTAGGTTTTAAACTATTTTACTGTATTTGGTGAAGCCAAAGTGAGAGTTATCTTTCTTAAGATTACTCTTCTAGATCAGAAGAGTTAATTATCTTTTAGAAATTTACTGAACTTGAGATCCAAGGCATGGGGTCATATCCTAAGTACCCTATAAGAAAGAAAGAAACTCAACATTTATTAAAGCATTTAAACTGTGTCATGCAGTGTGCTAAGTGCTTTACAAATATTATTTTGGTTTTTCTTCATAATAACCCCCAAAGTAAGTGTTATTATCTACATTTAATAGATAAATAATAAAATTTGGATGGTGATAGAGAAATAGAGGAACCCCAGTTAGTGTATATAATCCACTTAGTGAATACAATGTTGGACTTGGAGTCAAGAGAAACCTGAATTTAAACCCTGTCTTTGACAGTCACTAGTCATATGACCATTGGGAAGTCACAAACGCTCTGAGCTTGTTTGCTTATCTACAAAGAATAATATATACCTGATGGTGCTTTTCAGAAGTTAAATAGTGACACAAATGTCACACTCCATGATAACAATTGCATCACCTAGATCACAGGGTCATTTCTAAGTTTTAAAAGAAGTAAATCTTACAAAGCTTTTATGTGCATTAAAGCTGTTACAAATGTAAAGTATAATTATTTTACAAAGAAAAGAGAGTCATGAATATTCTTAATGATACCCAAAGACAAAAAGGGAAGAGCATGGCATTCTTGTAGGTATTGTCACTCATACAATAGTCCATCCCTACTATCTCTTTCATCAAGGATTAATAGTTTGTACAATTGAAAATATATATCAATGCATGTAGGTGGAGAGATAAAGAGAAAATATGAGATAAAGAAGAAAGAGAAATATACAGAAAAATTGAGAAATAAAGAGATCATGAAACATAATGAAATTAGTAGAATGATAAAAAGCTAAAGAGAAAGCTAAATATAGGGTACATTAGATAGATAAATAGTGATATCTGGAAATATGGATAAATTTTTATTCATATCTATATCTATGTATTTTAAATAATTGATATATAGTGATAGATATCTTAATCACTACCTCCTCCTTCATATTTTACATCTGAACCTATCTTTGTCTATTTCTATCTTTATATATAATGTATCTGTTATCTACTTTTTTGTGTGTTTGTACCTACATTTTTGTACAACGATGAATGTAAGTACAAATATATATATATATATATATATATATATATATATATATATATAATATGTATGTATTAAAATAAATGTGTATGGGTTGAAAAAATATAGTGTCTACCCATAAGGATCTTACATTTAATGGGGTGAACAACACATGAAAGGAACACTTGAAAAATATAAAAGGTTTGGGGTAGGAAATGAAGCTATTCAGCATGGAAATACAATAGAGAAACTTTGTAGAGTCAAGAGTATAACTTGATGAAAAATAAAACATGACAGGTCTGAACTTCCTCTTTTTAATTAGAGATTTTATGGGGAAACAGAGAGAAAAACCACATAGATGGATGGTACTTCCAAAATAAGTCCAAGAGTAAAATGAACTTCCAAAGTATAAAGGCTTATATAGCATGATAGAGAAAGTCAAGAGAGTTAGGAGTGCATTCTGGAAAGGAGCTTAAATCTGTCTTTAGACACTAGATGTGTGATCCTGGTTAAGTCACTTAAACTCTTTCTACTTAATTTTTCTAATCTATAAGGTGGGTATAATAATAGCACCAACTCTATAACACTGTTGTAAGGATAAAATTAAAACAAAATATATGAGTAAAGTGGTTTGAAAACCTTAAAGTGCTGTATAAATGCCATGTTTGTGTGAATATATTTGTACATTAAATATCTCTATTCAAATATTGTACCAACTATGAACGACACTGCTATTGATATTCAGATTTATAATTAGACAAAGGAGAATGAATTTTGAGGGGGAAAGGGTTTGTAAAGGATCTCCTTTTTGAGGTTCATTTGAAGACAAATAATACCATTAGAGGAAACCTGGAAAGCCTAACTACTAATTACGCTATTCTGAACAAAAAGAAATCAAAATTTTAGAGAAGAGATTGTGTTTTAATCACTGCTGTTGAATAAAGGAAAGGATTTGAGAAAAGAACATTTGATTTGAGAAGAAAAGCATTATAAAAAAGATGTTGTCTGAGATACAGATTTAAATTTTTGGTCCATGATCTAAAATCTATAAGTGGTGAGTGATTTTCTACAGCCAGAATCATTCAAAGGTCAGCAAATGTGAACCTTGGAAAAAGGATAGTACTTGTTAAATTTCACAAGTCTTAGAAGGCTATACCACAAATACCAAAATATGTATCCGAGGAAGGTGAAAGATTTCTCTATTGTTCAACACAAATTAATGCATGACTTTCTCATTACCCCTACCTACCAGATCATCTCTTTCTAGTTCACTTTGAAAGCCATGTTCTTTTGAAGGTCACCTACAAAATAAACTAATTCCTCCCCAAAAGAGTTGGATGGATCCAAAAATCCACCCTTTCAGTGAATTGTGACATTACTATCAAATAAGTACAGTGAACTATTAGTCTTTATTCTTCTCTTCCTTTTTGGATGTCACACTCTTTCCTTTTGGCACTAATTAGAATTTTCCTGTACCTCATTATACTGTTTTTTTTTCAATTTTTTTTTCCTTTTGAGTCCTATTTTGTATTCATAAATGGCATTTTATTCTTCCTGATGAGCTAAGGATTATAAGAATATTCTTCCAACTTCGTATCTCCTCCATTCCCCCCAAAAAAATTCCCCCAAAACTTTTTTATCCATACTATAAAGAGTTTGTTTTTTATCCATAATATAAAGAGTTTGTTTTTTATCCATAATAAAAAAAGTTTGGCCAAATCCCTAATTCAATAAAAAGCTATATTTGGCTATTGTTTGCGAAGTTTTATGCAGAAATATACCTTCCACCTACTTCTTTTCTCTTTCTTGTTCTTTAGTCCTTTTTTCCCAATTTTCAGATATCAGAGACCTTTTACCTCTATCATTCCTCTTTGCTCTCTCAATAGCTGTTGTCCTATGCATGACTTTCTCTAAAGGATTGATTTTTTCTTCTTAATTTACTAGTGATATTCTTATAACAAATACTCCACACCTTATCTTCTGTACTCTGGCATTCATAGCATCTCTCCTCCATTCTTGGAAGATTACAGCTCCTCCTACTTTACTGAGATATCTTTGCCATCTGGCATACAATTCAACAAACATTTATTAAGCTATATGTAACAGGCTAGTGCCATCTGTGAGGTGCTTTTGAGACAAAGAAGAAACAAAACATTCCTTGATATCAAGGAACTTGCATTCTACTGATGGGAAAACAAAATATACATAAATAAGTAAACACAAGTACATATATAGTTTGAGGATGGATCTATTACTTAATTGATATAGGGAACTCTTGACAAAAGTAATTGCTGATGGCTACTTTTTTGTGATTTATTGTATCAAAGAAATTCCTAGAGTATTGAGAAGCCAAATGACAAAAGAATCATCAAATACATTTTAAAAAAATATTGCAATGTAGATATTTTGTATATTGTAAAGAGGTTTGAACTTGGAATCTGAGTACCTGAATCTTTTTCCCTGTGTTGCACTAGACCCTTCCTGGACCCCAATTTGCTCATTTATAAAAGTATGTAGTTGGACAAGACTTTTGAAACCTCTTCTACCTCTGAATTGATGATCCTCTGAGTGATAATGATTGGGAGAAATCAATAAAGGTATCCTTGAGGAGAACCTGAGTTTTGAAGTTACTTAGGAATTATTGAGGGGAGTGGGGGAAAGAATTGCATGTATGGGGAACAATCTATATACAAAGCAAAAAGGTTAATCTACATATCTATTCATTAGCATTTTAAATTAGACTAAGCTCAACTGGAATTTACTAAAGCACTTCCTTAGTATAAAACACAGACATGATTTTTTTCATTCTCTCAATTATACCATATGGGTGTTGATCTCAGTCCTCTCACTATTAGACTATTGTCTGTGCAATGAAAAGAAGAATGGAATTTGAACTTGAGGAAATGTGACACGATGACTTTAGAGATCCATTGGACTTTTTTTAAAATAAAAATATTTCACAATAATCTGTGTTCTATTAAGAAAGATTAATTCTATAGTTCCTTGTTCAGAGTCAATACTTAAAAAATGCTTTTTGAATAATTGAATGAAAGAGTTAATAAATGAATTAATAAATCAAGCTAAACCTATGAAATGATAATTAGAGCTATATGAGAAGAAAAGAAGGTGCAGGTTGCTAGTGTCTCCTATAATTCTCTGTGTAGTGGCCAATAAAGTTATGAATTTTTTTAGCTGCACCATTCTAACAATATAGGACTACCGAATTAAGTATAGGAATTCATGAAAATGTGATGAATGCGACATAAAAGATTCCAAAATTACATACACCACACTAAATATGCCTGTAGCTTATGCAGGGAATACTTTACGGGAGGAAACATAAAAACTTCCATAAAAGACAAGATAGGAAGTTGAATTAGATGATCTTTTTAAAATTCCTTAAAGTATGACCATTCTATGAGGTCTTTATTTAAGGAGTGAACTAAATGCATAGGAATGAGATTCCTATAATGGAATTATAGGGAGAGACTGAACAGGCAATCTGTTTCAAAAGGGAAAAACTATAATATGCATATTGTATTTTTTGGTCTTCTTGGGGAGGATGGAGGGAGAGAAGTGGAACTGAAAATGATTTTTAAAAAAAGCTCACATTGCAAACATTGAACAGTACTCTTTACTAGATGAAGAGTTCTAAAATGTCAACATATAAAATTATTTTTATCTGTGCTATCAACTCCATGTACTTTGATGTGCCTCCATTAATAAAACCCTTTGTTTTTGTCTATGTTAATTAAGTTATGGAAGCAATGGAACTAAATTTTGAAGAATAAACTGGATTAACGAGGGAAAAATCACTAAGATCAAGAATAAAATCTGTATATTTATAATATAGTGCATTTCTCCTAGTAACCTATTCTTAAGTGTTCCTAGATTAAGATAACTAAAATATTTTTAAAATCTGTTTTTTGGATCATTTTACGATCACAGGCTCTCTTCTTCACTAATTCTCAGTCTAAGAGTAATAAGTTACAGACAGAGATGTATATCTAACCCCTGGAGTCAGCTCAATTAATTCCTAGCGGGACTTAATTCCTGTTGTTGTCATGTTATTCCCTACTGTTGTGATTGATTTTTACCTATTATATTTTAAAGAGATAATTTGATCATTTTCATAATTCAGTAAATGTATATGAAAAATAACAGCAAGAACTGATTATACTCAAGCTATACTATCAAAATGATCACCGATTTGACTAAATATTCCTAATATCAAATTCTTCACCATCATTCAATCTTTATCAACCTGGATTCTGAAGGGACTCTTTTTTGTTCTTCTCCTTTACCTCCTTTGCCCCTAGTAATTAAAAAAAAAAATATATATATATATATATATATATATATATATATATATATATATATATATATATATATATATATACATACACACACACACACACACACACACACACACACATATATTATATTGTGGCTTCTGACTTAGAGGGACCTCTGTTTCAAAGACAAAAATGTTATTTTTTCTTTTAAATTCAGGGAAAATGGGGTTTTAATCCCAGGTCCAAATCTCATTAACTAAAAGATTATGAGCAATTCATTTAACTTTTCTGAGTCTCAATTTCCTTATTCGTAAAATAATGATACCTGTACCAACTTGTTAGAAAACTATTGTGAAGATCAAATGAAATTTATATAAAGCTTAATGCAAAGCTAAAAGAACTACTATGTAAACTTCAGTGATGATGATGGTGATGGTAAATTTGATGATGGTAAAAAGGATTAGCATGAAGATATAGATGGGGCTCATAAAGGAGAAAACTGGTTTGCATTCAAACAACTATATGACTCCTACAGTATGAATAATCTCTCCAATACCATAAAACATTTCTTCATAGTTATTTTGTACATTTAATTTGTAAAATGGTGACAAACCTTCAGGTGATCTTCTTTGTATTTAGGCAGGTGTTCACCATTTATATACTCTTGCTTTCTCAGTGGATGGAGAAGCACAGAAGGAAGGAAAAGTATCTGGAACTCAAAAAAAATTTAAATGTCCAAAAGAGAATAATAAATATATTTTTAAAAGGAAATTTGTTAAAATAAAGAACTAATTTTCTCTTATTTAAGAGCCTCTTTAATCATGTTCGTGAATCTCTTGAAGGTTTATGGACCCTTAATTAAGAACCCTTGCTTTAGGGACATGCTATTTAATGTAATGATGCTTATATGTTATTACAATTATATTCTACTTTGTTCCCACCACTACTTCCTTATTCCAGCAAGACACAAAGGATTATTTAAATATCATGGACTTTTCAGTTATACTTAGAGACAAAATCATCTTTAACAAATTTCTTTGTATTGTGAAGGTATAATTTTGTAGGGTTTTTATTTTTAGTCCAAAGAAAGGATGCAAATGGTCCTAAATTTTACAGATTAACTAAAGGAGAAAATTATGTGTGTTTAGCCAAACTGGAGAATTTAAATAGAGAAAATCTCAAAATATGCTCCCTTTTGAATGTTAGAATTTTTAAAAACCATTACTGATTACAGATGCATTGGGTTTACAGTGTTTCCAAGTAATACTTTTCAGAGGTGCAATTCAGATCAAGGTTTCAGAGATTTAGATATAATTGACCTTCTGTACTAGATGACTTACCTTGAAGCCCCTAATAAGGAAAATAGAAAAGGGATTATGGTAGTGGACCTATTACAACTTCAGATTTCTGAATTCAAATAAGCTGCTTTTACCAGTAGCTATTTTCATCTATTCACATTTATAATTATCTGAAAGAGCTGAAAAAATCCTGTTTAAAATATTATTAGCAAACTGATGAATTCCTTCCTCTTTACTTCCCTAGAAGGAAAGCACTTCCTTCTCTTATTTTCCCCTGTAGTATGTGAACAATTTTTTCATAATTGCTGAAACCTGAACAAAATGATTCACATTGTTATGCTAATCAATTTTTAATATTTCCCAAATACTCTGCTACTACCTCATTTTTTCTATAATATGTAAACTAATTAGGGAAGTTACAAATTGAAATGGAAAAAATTTTGAATTTAAATTCAAAAACCCTGTGTTCTTTTTCATGTACTAGCTGCATGATCTTTTTCCTGAGTTCGTAATATGGTAGTATTAATGAACTGTCTGGATCCCAAAAAAGTATGTTATAAACACCAAAATGGAAAATAAATGTTATTATTATTATTTTATCCACTACCAGAAAGGTCCTATATTCACTCATTTGGGATACTAAGATAATAATTTATATATTGTCATAAAAATAATATATAAAGAGTCACAAAAGATGCTTTTAATTTTAGAAACATAGCTAATAGAAAGTGACTTATTGGTAAGATCAAAATTGAGTTGATTGACTAGCAAGTTAATAATATTTCTTCACTAAAATGTAATGGATGACAAATAATAGTGGGTTTTAGAGAACCTAGATGAAGTCTAGTCCAATCTAATAAATTTATGTGAGGAAAAAGTTCTAAAGAGGTAGGTCATAAAATCAGGTCCGTCAAGATAATAAAATCAGGACATAATTTTAATTTCCCTGTTTTTATCTCCAAGGCACTTTCTAATACTCTTTTATATCCCCTCTCTAGGAGTATAGTATCTAAGAATTTTAGAGTTTAAGGGGCATCAGATTTGATCAGCCACCAATTCCTAATCAATAATCCTTGCTATATTTTCAACAAATGGTTATTCAGACATCAACTAGGAAAACTATAACCAAAGAGAATTTTATCCCACTTTAGAAATTTCATTCCTCTTTTGAATAGCACTAATCATTAGATTTATTTTTCTTTACACAAATCTTAAATGTTCTTTGATGTACATTCTCCTTGCTCATAGTTCTATGCTCTGGGCACCCATAGAACAATTTCTCTGCAAATGAATACCCCTGAAAATGTTGAAAAATTTATTTCATCCAACTTTTAATTATTTTTCATATTATTTTCAGTTTCTTCAACTCATGGTTATACTACATGTTTTTGAGACCTGTTGCTATCAGGGCCTTGATGTTTTGGAGCTTCTTCAACTTTCTAATATCCTTCCTAAAATGTAGTACCCAGAGTTTAACACACTATCCCAGACAACATAGGATATGAAAGACAGGTTCACTATAAACTCCGTATTCTGAGTACATTTCTGTAGCATTCTATTGATTTATATTAAACTTTCAGTCTAATAAACTCTCTTTAAAAAACTTTAAAAAGAAAAAGCAAACTATGTCTTGGTCCTTCTTATTATAGTTGTAAAGTTATTTTTTTAAAACTAAATTAAATATTTTACATTTTTTCCTGTTAAATTTTACCTTACTGGATTGGCAAGGCATTCAAACTTATTTGAAGTCTTTTTGAAACCTCTTTGTGATAATCAAGACATTAGCCACCTCTCCTAGTTTATTACCATTGGCAAGATGGATTCATGTTCATTATATATAATGCAGTAATTTTATTTTATTTTATTTTTTATTGAAGCTTTTTATTTACAAAGTATATGCAAGGGTAATTTTCCCATCATTGACCCTTGCATAACCTTTTGTTCCAAATTTCCCCTCCTTCTCCCCACACTGTCCCTTAGCTGGCAGGTAGTTCAATACATGTTAAATATGTTGAAATACATGTCAGATCCAATATATGTATACATATTTTTATAGTTATCTTGTTGCATAAGAAAAAAATCAAATCAAGAAGGAAGAAAAAGGAAAACTGAGAAAGAAAACAAAATGCAAGCAAACAACAACAGAGAGAATGAGAATGTAATGTTCTGTTCCACACTCTGTTCTCATGGTTTTCTCTCTGGGTATAGCTGATTCTCTTCATCACTGCACAAGTGGAAATGCTTTGAATCATCTCATTGCTAAAGAGAGTCATGTCCATCAGAATTGATCATCATATAATCTTGCTGTTGCTGTGTATAAGGATCTCCTAGTTTTGCTCGTTTCACTCAGCATCAGTTCATGTAGATCTCTCCAAGCCTCTCTGAAATCATCCTGATAGTCATTTTTACAGAACAATAGTATTCCATAACATTCATATGCCACAATTTATTTAGCCATTCTCCAAATGATGGACATACACTCAAGTTCCAGTTTCTTACCACTACAAAGAGGGCTGCCACAAACATTTTTGCTCATATGAGTCTTTTTCCTTTTTTAATATCTCTTTGGGATATAATCCCACTAGTAACACTGCTGGGTCAAAGGCTTTGCACAGTGTGATAACTTTTTGAGCATAATCCCAAATCGATTTGTTTGCAATTCCACCAACAATGTGTCAGTGACCCAGTTTTCCCACATTCCCTCCAATATTGGTCATTATCTTTTCCTGTCATCTTAACCAATCTGACAGTTATATAGTGGTATCTCAGAATTGTCTTAATTTGCATTTCTCTGAACAATAGTAATTTGGAGCACCTTTTCATGTGGCTACAAATAGTTTCAATTTCTTTACCTGAAAATTATCTGTTCCTATTTTTTGACCATTTATCAATTGGAGAATGGCTTAAACTATTATAAATTTGAATCAGTTCTCTATATATTTTAGAAATGAGGCCTTATTGGATCCTTTGGATATAAAAATGTTTTCCCAGTTTATTGATTCCCTTCTTATCTTGTCTGCATTAATTTTGTTTGTACAAAAACATTTAACTTAATATGATCGAAATTATTTTATGATCAATAATGATCTTTAGTTCTTCTTTGATCCCAAATTCCATCTTCCTCCATAGATCTGACAGATAAACTATCCTATGTTTCCTAATTTGTTTATGGTATCTTTCTTTATGTCTAAATCATGAACCCATTTCAACCTAATATTAGGTGTGGGTCTATGCCTACTTTCTAAAATACTAGTTTCTACTTTTCTTAGCAGTTTTTGTCAAATAGTGAATTCTTATTCCAAAAGGTGAGGCCTTTGGATTTGTCAAATGCTAGATTGTTACAGGCATTGACTATTTTGTTCTGTGAACCTAACTTATTCCACTGATCAACTTCTCTATCTCTTTGCCAGTAGCAAATGGTTTTGATGACCATTGCTTTATAATATAGATTTAGATCTGGTATAGCTAAGCCACCTTAACTTGCTTTTCTCTTCATTAATTCCTTTGAAATTCTTGACCTTTTTCTTCTTCCAGATGAATTTTGTTATTATTTTCTTGTTCAACAAGATAGTTTCTTGGGATTTTGATAGATTAGTAAATAGATTAGTTTTAGGGAATATTGTCATCTGTATCATATTTGCTCAACCTATCTATGAGCACTTGATATACTTCCATTTACTTAGATCTGACTTGAATTGTGTGCAAAGTGTTTTGTAGTTTTGCTTATATAGCTCCTGACTTTCCTTTGGCATATAAATTCCCAAATAGTTTATATTATCAACAGTTATTTTTAAATGGATTACTCTTTGTATTTCTTGCTGTTGGATTTTGTTAATAATGTATAAGAATGCTGATGATTTATGTGGATTTGTTTTGTATCTTGCAACTTTGCTAAAGTTGTGGATTATTTCTAATAGCTTTTTAGTTGATTTTCTGGGGTTCTCTAAGTATACTATCATATCATTTGCAAAGAGTGATAATTTGGTATCCTCATTACTCTAATTCTTTAATCTTGTTTTCTTCTCTTATTTCCAAGGCTACCATTTCTAATACAAAATTGAATAGCAGTGGTGATAGTGGGCAACCTTTTTTCACCCCTGATCTTATTAGGAATGGTTCTAGTTTATCCCCATTACATATGATGCTTACTGATGGTTTTAAATAGATGCTACCGACTATTTTAAGGAAAAGTCCATTTATTCCTATACTTTCTGGTGTTTTTAATAGGAATAGATGTTGGATTTTATCAAATGCCTTTTCTGCACCTATTGAGATAATCATATGGTTTTTGTTAATTTGGTTATTGATATAGTTAATTATACTAATAGTTTTTCTAATATTGAACCAGCCCTTCATTCCTGGTATAAATCCTACTTCGTCAGGGTGTATTATCCTAGGGATAACCTTTTTGTTAATATTTTATCTAAGATTTTTGCATCAATGTTCATTAGGGAGATTGTTCTATAATTTTCTTTCTCTATTTTCAACCTAGCTGGTTTAGGTATCAGTACCATGTCAGTGTCATAAAAGGAATTTGGTAGGAGTCCTTCACTTCTTATTTGTAAACATAGTATTGGAGTTAATTGTTCTTTAAATGTTTGGTAGATTTCATATGTAAATCCATCTGGTCCTGGGGATTTTTTCTTAGGGAGTTGATTTCTTTTTCTAAAATGTGACTATTTAAGTGATTTATTTTCTTTTCGACTAATCTGGGCAATCTCTATTTTTCTAGGTATTCCTCCATTTCACTTAGGTTGTCAAATTTATTTTCATAAATTTGGGCAAAAGTAACTCCTGATAATTGCTCTAGTTTCTGCTTCATTGGTGGATAGATTTCCCTTTTCTTTTTTGAGACTAATAATTTGATTTTTCTCTTTTCTTTTTCTAATCACTAAATGTTTATCTATTTTATTAGTTTTTTTCATAAAACCAACTGTTAGTTTTATTTATTAATTCAATAGATTTTTTACTTTTAATTTTATTGATCTCTCCTTTTATTTTTATAATTTAAAGTTTGGTATTTGATTGGGGATTTTTAATTTGTTCTTTTTTCTAGCTTTTTAAATTGCAAGCCCAATTTATTGATCTTTTTTTTCTCTATGTTATGCAAGTAAGCATCTACAGACATAACATTTCCCCCTATTACAGCTTTGGCTGCATCCCACAAATTTTGGTATATTGTCATTCTCTTGGATGAAATTATGGATTGTGTCTATGATTTGCTGTTTTACCCATTCATTCTTTAGTGTAAGATTATTTAGTTGCCAATTTATTTTTGGTCTATTTTTCTCCTAGCTGTTTATTGAATGTAATTTTTATTGCATCATGATCTGAGAAAAATGCATTTACTATTTTGGTCTTACTGCATTTGATTTTGAGGTCTTTATGTCCTAATATATGGTCAATTTTTGTATAGGATCCATAAACTGCCAAGAAGAAAGTGAAGTCTTCTCTGTCTCCATTCAATTTTCTCCAAAGATCCATCATATCTAATTTTGCTACTATTCTATTTACCTCCTTAACTTATTTCTTATTTATTTTATAGTTTGATTTATCTAATTCTGAGAGAGCAATGTTGAGATCTCCCACTATTATAATTTTGTTGTCTATTTCTTCTTGCAACTCTCTTAACTTCTCTTTTAGGAATTTAGATGCTTCACCACTTGGTGCATATATGTTTAATATTGATATTGCTTTTTTAATCTATGATATTTATCTTATCTTTATCTTTAGCAAGATAGTTTCCTTCCTTATCTCTTTTAATTAGATCAGTTTTGCTTTAGCTTGATTTGAGATCAGGATGGCTACCCCTGGATTCTTTACTTCATCTGAAGCATAATAGATTTGACCTTTACTCTGTGTGTATCGCTCTGTGATATGTAAACAACATATTGTAGGATTCTGGCTTTTAATCCACTCTGCTATTCACTTATGTTTTATGGGAGAGTTCACTCCATTCACATTTACAGTTAAAACTACTAATTTTGTATTTCCTGCCATCTTATTAATCCCAAATTATACTTTTCTCTTTCCTTTATCCCTTTTCTTTCTCCCCAGTATTTTACTTATGAGCATGACTTGCCCTTTTAGAGAATCTCCCTCTTTCTTATACCTTTCCCCTTCTATTTAGCCTACCCCTTTGCTTTTCCCCTTTCCCCTCCCACATTTCTATAAGATGAGAGATGTTTCTCAGTGAAATCAAATATATCTAATATTCTTTCTTTGGTCCAAATCTGATGAGAGTCAGATTCTTACTGATATTAGGTTCTTACTAAGTGCTAATGGTCCAAATCTGATTAGAATCAGATTCTTACAGATGTTAGGTTCTTACTAAATGCTAATGAGATAATGAGATATTAGGTTCTTACTAAGTGCATATTGATGGGTTTATGTTTCAAGGTCATGACCACCCTATATTCTAAATCAAAAGAAAGGAGGAGATGTTAGGTTCTTAGTAAGTGCTAAGTGGGTACTTAACAATTCTCTAGTCCACACCTTTTGGTTCAGGCCTTTAAGGAGGGGAGTTTTACCCCTTTGAACTTCTGGGGAGGAGCTTACATGTTTAAAAGGAGCAAGTTCATTGGTAGAAGTAATTTTCCCACAAGCCCTTGCATTTTCACATGCCCATTCTCTGGGAGGATAAAAGAAGACACCATTGAGCAAAGAGTGAGTCTACTCTAGGACAGAGTCTGACTGGGAGATTGAGTTGAGACAGCAGACCTCCTCCCAGAGAGCGATTGGCAGTTTCTTCTGGAGACAACAGAACATTACATTTTGGCACCCACAACGTGGGGCGAGGACTTTTGCTTATCCTGACAAGGACTGATTCTGAGCCCTTCAGAGGAGCTAGCTCAGACTTTCACAATTCAATACTCATCACCCTCCCTTCTTTCCCTCAATTATAATATGTTTTCTTTGCCTCTTTCTGAGATGCAATTTCCCTCATTTTCCCTCCACTTTACCCCCTTTTTTCAGTTACAATCCCTTTTCCATCTCTAGTTTCTTTTTTATATTACAACAATAAAATTAGATTATACATGTACTCTCAGTGTTTATCTATTACAGAAATACAGCTCTTAAAGTTTTTTTTCTGTTTTGTTTTGTTTTGTTTTGTTTTGTTTTGTTTTACTTTTTTATGCTTCTCTTGAGTTCTATATTTGGAGGTCAAAATATTTACTTAACTCTGGTCTTTTCTTCAGAAAAAAATGGACTTCACCAGTTTTATTGAATGTCCATCTTCTTTCCTTAAAGAAAACACTAAGTTTAGCAAGGTAATTTATTCTTGGCTGTATTCCAAGTTCCTTCACCTTTCAGAATATCAGATTCAAGGCCTTTAAAGATTTGATCCTTTAAAGTGAAAGCTGCTAGGTGCTGAATAATCCTTATCAAGGCTCCTCTGTATTTGAATTAGTTCTTTCTGGCTGCTTATAATATTTTTTTCCTTGGTCCAATAAATCTCAAATTTAGCCAAGATATTCCTTGGGGTTTTAAGTTAGGGGTCTCTTTCAGGAGGTGTTTGGTGAATTCTTTCAATGGTCATTTTACCTTCTATTTCTATAATATCTGGGAAGTTCTCTTAGATGATTTCCTGATAGTGTCTAGGCTCTTTTTTTTTTTTCCATCATATATTTCAGGGAGTCCAATAATCCTTATATTGTCTTTCCTAGATCTATTTTTCAGGTTGATTATTTTCCCAATTAAATATTTTACATTTTTTCTATTTTTTTTTTTTTTTACTTGACTGATTCTTATTGTCTCATTGAGCCATTCATTTCCATTTGTCCAATTCTGAATTTTAATGTTATTTTTCTTCCTTTATTTTTTTTTTGCTTTTTTTTTGTATTTGTCCAATTGAATTTTTAAATGAGTTGTTTTGTTCTATAGAATTTTTTTTTTCCATTTCACAAATTCTGTTTTTTAATGAGTTATTTTCTTTTTTCTGTTTCACAAATTCTGTTTTTCTGGGAGTTTCTTTCTTTTTCCATTTTATGATATTTATCTTTTAATGAGTCATATGCTTTTTCCATTTCACTAAGTCTATTTTATAATGAATTTTCTTCAGATATTTTCTTTGTTGCCTTTTCCAAACCCTCTTGCAAGTTTTTCATTTTCTTTCCCCATTTTTCCTCTAGCTCTCTTTTAAGATCTTTCTTAATTTCTTCTACGAGAGCCTTGTGTGATGGAAACTGGGTCATATCGCCTTTTGGGGCTTCATCTGGAGACAATCTGCCAGAAAAGTTATCAATCCTTAGAGTCTTTATTTTTGTACTCATTTTTTTAAATTAAGGTCTGGGAGGGGGTGGTTTCCAAGCATCCCAGACTGAGCTGGGTAAGTGCTGATTCACTCCAAGTTCAGGGTGGGTATGGCTAGGTCCTGGGAGATTCTGGTGTTTTAGGGTTCACTATTGATCTTTTGTGTTTGCATTGGATGTATTATAACTTCTCTGCGGATCTTCTGGCTTGCAACCAGGGAAGAATGGCCAACATTGCTGTCGATTGCTGTGGATTCCACCCTGTACATTCTCTGCCATGTGAAGTCAGTAATGCTGGTGGAATCAGCAGTGTTCCAGGGTTTTGCTCTGTGTGTTCTGTTTGTGGTCAGCTGTTTGTTAGGCTACCTCCCTCCAGTTTCAGATTGAAACAGAACTTTTCTGTTGATCTTCAAAATTATCTTCTGCTGATAATTTGTTGCACTTCCAATATTTGTGGGTTCTGCAAATCCAGAGCTAATTCAGAGACTGGATTTCATAATTATTTTAAGGGTTATAGAGAATGTCAGAGAGAAATGTGTGTCATCTCCACCATCTTGGCTCTGCCCTTCAGTAATTAAAAAAAAAAATTGAATATATCATGATCAGAGAGAATTTCTTGAACACGCTAATGGTGACTTGTCTCTAAATTGATAGAAACCAGCAAGGACTAATCCTTGGATTTAGTCACTCAATTAATTTAATACTCCTGATTTTACTATCTAATTCATATTTCTCCATCTTCTCCAAAATAATAAAAAAAATTATCATTGTTGAAAAGGACATCAAAAACCATTACTCCATCTGGAACAAAAATTTATTCTGTAACATAGTCAATAATTTGTTTCTAACTTAATAAGGTTATAACCATCTTACAGTGTAAATCATGATTATTTTGCATAGCTTTAATTGTAGAAAAGCTCTGTATGTGTGTCTGTGTGTGTGTGTGTGTGTTTAGGTTGAACCTAAATTCACCCTTTTGCAACATTCATTCAGTGCTCATATTTCTATTTATTCATAATCCTGCATAAGTAACTTTAACTTTATTTCATTAAATGATTTAATACATTCTAGTTTTTTTTTTCCTTCTGGTAGATCAATATATTAGATATGGTCACCAAGGAAACAAATTATTTTTGACATTACTTGTACTAGAAGTCACTGTTTGCTAGGTGGCCCAGTACATAGAATATCAGGCTCAGAATTAGGAAAATCTGATTCAGGCACTTAGTCTCTGTGATCCTGGGCAAATCACTTACCTGAATTTCCCTCAGTTTTTTTTTTTTTTTTCCTGAAAAAAGAACTGAAAAAGAAAATAGGAAACTACAAATATATCTTTGCCAAGAAAACACTTAATTGTGTGTTGAAGAATCAGACATAGCAAAAAATGACCAAAGAACAAGATTGTAGGTGACATAACATATAGACCATTGAAACTGTAGTTAAAAAGACTTGCATGTGAAAATTGACTCAGACACTTATTATTTGAAAACAAAACAAAATACCACTCATTAAGCATTTATTATGTGTCAAATTCTGTAATAATTACTGGAATACATATCTAAGTAAAGAGAAAGTCCCAGACTCAAGGATTTTACATTTTAATGAAGAAGGCAGCAAATAAAAAGAAGGTAAAAGGGAGTTGTGTGGAGTTATTTTAAACTAATGCATGATGGAGAAGCATAGAATGCAGCCTAGTGAAAAACAAAGACATGGTTAGTCTTAAATAAAAATTCTGAAGAAACCAACCAATCAGATCAAATTCTAGGCAAGTCACTTGTCTTGGTCAATTTTTGAAAAATGGAGGCAATGTATATCTCACACTTTTGTTTTAAAGATGTAATGACAGAAAGTCCTTTATTTTATTTTATAAAAGTTATCAATTATGTTCATTTTTGTACTTATGGATCATTGATTCACATTCCAAATATTAATAAAACCATTCTGTTAATAACATGGTTACATTCTGTTAATAACATGGTTCCATGAAATTTTAATTACATTAAAAGTTGATCTTAAAATTATTTTTCCTTCATAAACTCTCAAAAATAGAATAAATGCACTATCTTAAAGTGTGTATATGGTATGAAAGTATGATTAGTTATCTATATGTATAAAGCTCTATATAGCCTGTATGATATTTTATGTTAGCCAAAATATCATTAAAATGTAGTACCTTATAAAAATTAATGCTACTCATATTAAATCTTGCAATATGTTGTTTGCAAGAAACACATTTGAAAAAGAGAGATGCATATAGGGTAGAACTAAACGGCTGGAACAGAAATGATAATGCTTCAGCTGATAACCAAAAAAACAAAAAAAAACAAAAACAAAAACAAAAACAAAACAAAAAACAAAAAAAACCCAAAAAACTCATGATATCAGATAGTTAAAGTTAAAATAGATTAAATTTAAAGACAAAAACACAGAAATTTCATTATGTTAAAAGTACCCCAGATGATGAAGAAACATCAGCATTAAACCCATATGGACTAAATTCTGTAGCATCCAAATTTTTAAAGAAAAAACTAAATCAATTACAAGAAGAAATTGTAAAACTATACTAGCTGGATATTTCAACTCTTTTCTCTCAGAGTTAGAGAAATCTAACCAAATTATAAATAAGAAATAAATCAAGGAGATGAATAGAATCTTAGAAAAGATAGATATGACAGATAGCAGATAGAATTTAATGAAAAAAGTGGAATATATTTTCTTTTTTTAAAGCTTTTTATTTTCAAAAAATATGCATGGGTAATTTTTCAACATTGATCCTTGCATAGCTTTTTGTTTCAGATTTTCCTTCCTTTCTCCCACTCCCTCCCTTAGATGGCAAGCAATTCAATATATGTTATGCATGCTAAAGTATATGTTAAATCCAATATGTGTAAACATTTATATAATTATATTGGTGAACAAGAAAAATCAGATTAATAAGGAAAGGATATGAGTAAGAAAACAAAATGCAAGCAAACAACAAAAAGATTGAGAATGTTATGTTGTAATCCACATTCAGTTCCCACATTCCTCTCTCTGGTAGTAGATGGCTCTCTTCATCACAAGATCATTAAAATTGACATCTGGAAGGGATCACGTTTCTCAGAATTGATTGTAGTATAATGTTATTGTTGCTGTGTACAATGCTCTCCTGGTTCTGCTCATTTCATTTCACATCTTGTTCTTGCAAGTCTCTCCAGGCCTCTCTAAAATTATCCTCCTGGGAATACAGAGAGGCTTGGAGAGACTTACATCAACTGTTGCTGAGTGAAATGAGCAGAACCAGAAGATGAGCAGAACCAGAAGATCACTATACACTTCAACAACAATACTGTATGAGGATGTATTCTGATGGAAGTGGAAATCTTCAACATAAAGAAGAGCCAACTCACTTCCAGTTGATCAATGATGGACAGAAATAACTACACCCAGAGAAGGAACACTGGGAAGTGAATGTAAATTGTTAGCACTACTGTCTATCTGCCCAGGTTACTTATACCTTCGGAATCTAATACTTAATGTGCAACAAGAAAATGGTATTTACACACATATATTGTATCTAGGTTATATTGTAACACATGTAAAATGTATGGGATTACCTGTCATCGGGGGGAAGGAGTGGAGGGAGGGAAGGGATAATTTGGAAAAATGAATTAAAAAAAAATAAGAAAACAAAAAAAAAATTATCCTCCTGATCATTTCTTATAGAATAATAATATGGAATATATATTTTCTTAGTGATACATGATATCTTTAAAAAAAATTGCCACATATTAGGGCATAAAAACTATATAATTAAATGCAGAAAACAGATCCTCTGCTTGACTAACCACATGGGCATGCTACAGAAGAAATTCTTTTTCAAGAATTAATTTGATTAGATCCATTCTGAGGTCTCTTCCGACTCTAAGATTCTCTAATTAAATATAGGCAGAATAGGGAGCTAAAGGAAGAATAAGAGAAATAAGATTCAATTTTGACAATATGGAGCTAGTATTTATTGTGAGAATTTTTTTAAAAGAATTTATTAGCAATTAAAAAAAAATTGTTTCTTTCATTACCCCTTGAGGCTGGCACAGGAAGAGAAATGGTCACTATCCTCCTCCCCTTTCACTTTTTCAAAAAATGTCAATAACAACAGTGTAAATTAAAAAGAGGAAGCAAGTGAATTGGATGGCTGTCAAAATGCCCTGCTGGGATTCACAAAAGCACAAGAGGAGGCCAAAAAATGGAAAGCAGAATCCAAATGCCAAAAAACGAATTAGAACTGTAAATAAGGACTTTAAGAAGGGTAATACACAGATGGTGGAAAGGAAGAGCAGTGACCTATACCAGGGGCAAGTGATAGTTGAGTAATCTAGTGCAGGTGCCAAAGGAAATGGGCTTGAAAGTTTGGTCTGTCTGTTACCCCACTATTAAATGAATGTGTAAGTTCATGTTTTGCAGACCATTTCCTCCTCCCATGCCCTGCCTTTTCAGGTTCCTGAAGACCTTCCCTGAAAGTTTCCTATAGCCCATCTGGGTCTTGTAGAGTGTGCAGTATTCTTCTCCAGGGACCCATGACGCAAACATAGAAATTCCATTACCCATGACCTTCCTTTGAGTATGTTATTAACATGATAAATGCAGACAAATGGGGTTTTAGCCTTTATTCTGAAGCAGCTGCAGTTTGCAGTGTCGGCATTCTGAGAAAAAAAAAAAAAATATGAAAAACCCAAAATCTTTTAGGGCAAAAGGGCAGAATGGGGGGATGGGAGGTAGGGGTATAATGTAACAGCCTAGTCCATTCTGATTCCATGAAAGGAACCAATATATGAAACCCAGAGTTGTGAAAAAAAGACACTAGTTGGGGGGTGGGAGGACCTGGGCTAGAATTATAGGACTGATACTTATTTCCTATGTAACCCGGCAGCTGGTTCCTCATCTGAAAAAGCAGATGGTAGGTGTAGATGACAGCAAAGGATTCTTCCATGCTCCTATGACCTTGACAGCACAACTTTGTATAAAGTTTAAATTTAGAAGCATGTCCTTTGTGGCATCAAATAAAATCAGGACCTTTACCCTGCCTGATGTATGTGTAAATACTTAAATTGTAGCTGTAAGTGCTTTGCCATTTAATATTTGAATATTGTTTCAGAGCCTCAAGATTCAAAAGTCATTTTGCAAAGAATCCTGTACCTTGCCTAGTAATAAAGCCTGTTCAGATGCCAGGTTTCTTTTGCTTAAAAATAACAATAAGTGACTAGAGACAGAGATAAGATCTTTGGAAGTTTAGGATAAAAAAGTCTGTTGCAAAGGATGAGGTAGTATGTGGCCTAATGTTATTGTAATTCAGTTCTCAACTTTGGATTGCAATGACACATAGAATTCAGATGGTAACGGGGGCGGAGCCAAGATGGCGGAGAGGAAACACACGACTCAGTGAACGTCCTCACTCCCTCACAACCAATTAGATAAATTAAGTCTCAAAATTAGCTCAGGATTGATAGATACCACAAGGACTGGAAGCACGACTTACCAGCTGAAGAGAATCTGGAGTTTCAACAGGAAAGGTCAGTTCTCAGGGGAGGAATAAGAAAGACCAGCACAGACGGTGGGGTAGGGGCACACTGCGCCCATTGCGCTGGGAGGGGCTCTGGGATCAGAGAAGCCACTGAGGTAAAGGAATCTGGCACAGGCTGTTAGCTCTTCTCTGCTAATTATTTAGCAGTTCAGAAGAGAAAGCCAAAATATTTTAAAACTCAGATTTTCCCCGGACCCTGGGGGTGACTCAGGCACCAGGGGGTGTGGCCTCAGCTACCTCCTGAGAATAGTTAAGAGACTGACAAGTGGGTGGATACGGCCCAAGGCAACACACACTGCCTAACTTAGCTGGAGGGAGTGGAACTCAGCTCCAGGAAGTCCCAGAGAAGCGGAACCTTTGAACTAGGGACCGCGGTTTCTGGCAGACACTTCCAGTTTGAGCGCAGGGGCTTCTTACATCACCTGCTGCAGACACCCACTCCCCACCCGGACACATAGCCTGGGCTTCCTGCAGTCTTCACTATTCTACGCCCTCGAAGCACAGTAGTGCTAGTCACCTCTGAGGCACTCCCAGGGAGAGGGTGGGGAACTCTCTCCCAGAGCTCTCTCTTAGCTCAGGCTCAGGAGCCGCTGCATCCATCCCGTCTGGGAGGAAGCTGGTAAAGAAGTAAATAATTTCCTACCCCAGAGACAGACCCCAAAAGATTTTTTTTAAGTATGAGCAAAAAAGCTAAAAAAACCATAGATTCCTTCTATACAGAGAAAGAGCGGGTATCCAACCCCGAGGAAGTTGACAGCAGAGAATCAGATAACAACCTAAAGGGGAACGATTCCTGCCCCCCATCACATAACTCTCTCCTAGAAGAAGCTCTTAAGAAATTGAGGGAGATCGAAGAAAAATGGGGCAAGGAAAGGGAAGTTATGATAGAGAATAACAATGTCCTGAAATTGGAGTTGGAAAAAATAAAGAATTCACAGGAGATGCAGGGAAACAAAATTAGTGAATTAGAAAAGGTTAAAAAAACACAGGAAAGTAGGATATCTGAATTGGAAAAGATAAAAAAGTCTCAAGAAAATAGAATTTCTGAATTGGAAAAAGAAAATAATTCTCAAAAAAAAAAAATTAGGGAAATGGAAAAAAACTCAATAGAGCAAAATAATTCATTTAAAAACGAAATTGGGCATTTACAAAAAGAACTAAAAACTGTGAAAGAAGAAAATAACTCCTTAAAAGTCAGGATGGAACAAATAGAAATGAATGATTCACAGAGAACCCAAGAATCAGTCAAACAAAACAAAAAAAAATGAGAAGCTGGAGAACAACGTCAAATACTTACTGGGAAAATCTATAGACCTGGAAAATAGATCTAGGAGAGATAATCTGCGGATTATTGGACTTCCAGAAAACTATGACCAAAAAAAGAGCCTAGATTCTATTTTACAGGAAATTATCAAAGAGAACTGTCCAGAGATAATAGAAACAGAAGGAAAGTAGATGTGGAAAGAATTCATCGAACTCCTTCTGAAATAGACCCTAAAAAAAGAACACCACGGAATATTGTGGCTAAGCTGCAGAATTACCACACAAAGGAGAAAATCCTGCAAGCAGCTAGAAAAAAACAATTTAAATACCAAGGTGCCACAATAAGGGTCACCCAAGATCTGGCTGCCTCCACATTAAAAGATAGAAGGGCCTGGAACCTGATATTCCGAAAGGCAAAAGATCAAGGACTGCAACCAAGAATGAACTACCCAGCTAAGTTTAGCATCTTTTTCCATGGAAGAAGATGGTCATTCAATGAAACAGAGGAATTCTATATGTTTCTAAGAAAAAAACCAGACTTAAACAAAAAATTTGATCTACATCCACAAGACTGAAGAGAAACAGAAAAAGGTACACAGAACCCTTGAGAACTGTAACTTTGTTGTGGGTATATAAAAAATACTCAAGGATAATTTGATTTTACTGATATAAAAGAAAAAAAGGGGGGTGTGGTAAAGGGAAGGAGGTCGGTTCAGAAAAAGGGGAAGGAGTGATAAAAAGAGGGAAACTACATCCCAGGAAGAGACATAGAAAATACACCATATCTGAGGGAACTTAGTGAGGGGGAGAATCATTGTGTGAATCTTACTCTCATCAGAAGAGGCTCAAAGAGTAAATAATTAACATATTTGTTTTTCAGAGAATTTTCTCTCACCTCATTAAAAGGGGGGAGAGGAAAAGGGGAAAGGAAAAGGAGAATAAGTGAAGGGACTTGGAGGGAGGGGGGAGGGATCCTAAAAAAAAAAAAAAAAAAGAGGGAGGGTTGCGCGTCACAAGGGGGGTCTGTAAATTAAATATCGGGGAGGGGGATCAGGGGGGTCAAGGGAAAAAAGTATAATCTGGGGATAATACGATGGCAGGAAATACAGAATTAGTAATTTTAACTGTAAATGTAAATGGGATGAACGATCCCATCAAACGGAGACGGATAGCAGATTGGATCAAAAAGCAGAACCCTACAATATGTTGTCTACAGGAAACACACTTAAAGCAGGGAGATACATACAGAGTAAAGGTAAAAGGTTGGAACAGAGCTTATTATGCTTCAGGTAAAGCCAAAAAAGCAGGGGTAGCTATCCTTATCTCAGATCAAGCAAAAGCAGAAGTAGATCTCGTTAAAAAAGATAAGGAAGGAAACTATATCCTGCTGAAAGGTAGCATAAATAATGAAGCCATATCAATACTAAACATATATGCACCAAGTGGTATAGCATCTAACTTTCTAAAGGAAAAGTTAAGAGAACTGCAAGAAGAAATAGACAGTAAAACTATAATAGTGGGAGATCTCAACCTTGCACTCTCAGATTTAGACAAATCAAACCACAAAACAAACAAGAAAGAAATTAAAAAAGTAAATAGAACATTAGAAAAACTAGGTATGATAGACCTTTGGAGAAAACTGAATGGCAATAGGAAGGAATATACTTTCTTCTCAGCAGTTCATGGATCCTATACAAAAATTGACCATATATTAGGACACAAAGATCTCAAAATTAATTGTAGGAAGGCAGAAATAATAAATGCCTTCTTCTCAGATCACAATGCAATAAAAGCTACATTCAGTAAAAAGTTAGGGGTAAATAGACCAAAAAGTAATTGGAAACTGAATAATCTCATCTTAAAGAATGACTGGGTGAAAGAGCAAATTATAGAAACAATTAACAATTTCACCCAAGATAATGATAATGATGAGACATCATATCAAAATCTTTGGGATGCAGCTAAAGCAGTAATAAGGGGAAATTTTATATCTTTAGAGGCTTATTTGAAGAAAATTGAGAAAGAGAAGATTAACGAATTGGGCTTACAACTTAAAAGGCTAGAAAAAGACCAAATTATAAACCCCCAACCAAAAATTAAACTCGAAATACAAAAATTAAAAGGA
Source organism: Sminthopsis crassicaudata (assembly GCF_048593235.1). Taxonomy (NCBI): domain Eukaryota; kingdom Metazoa; phylum Chordata; class Mammalia; order Dasyuromorphia; family Dasyuridae; genus Sminthopsis; species Sminthopsis crassicaudata. The sequence goes on along the minus strand of NC_133617.1, from coordinate 306,189,794 downwards.
GAAATCAATAAAATTGAAAGTAAAAAAACTATTGAATTAATAAATAAAACCAAGAGTTGGTTTTATGAAAAAGCCAATAAAATAGATAAACCTTTGGTAAATTTGATCAAAAAAAAGAAAGAGGAAAATCAAATTGATAGTCTTACAAATGAAAAGGGGGATCTTTCCACCAATGAAGAGGAAATTAGAGAAATAATAAGGAGTTACTTTGCCCAACTTTATGCCAATAAATTTGATAACTTAAGTGAAATGGATGACTTTCTCCAAAAATATAGGCTCCCTAGATTAACAGAGGAGGAGATAAATTGCTTAAATAGTCCCATTTCAGAAAAAGAAATAGAACAAGCTATTAATCAACTCCCCAGGAAAAAATCCCCAGGGCCAGATGGATTCACATGTGAATTCTACCAAACATTTAAAGAACAATTAGCCCCAATGTTATATAAATTATTTGAAAAAATAGGGGATGAAGGAGTCCTACCAAACTCCTTTTATGACACAGACATGGTACTGATACCTAAACCTGGTAGATCGAAAACTGAGAAAGAAAATTATAGACCAATCTCCTTAATGAATATTGATGCTAAAATCTTAAATAAGATATTAGCAAAAAGACTTCAGAAAATCATCTCCAAGATAATACACTATGATCAAGTAGGATTTATTCCAGGAATGCAGGGCTGGTTTAATATTAGGAAAACTATTAATATAATTGACCATATTAATAATCAAATTAATAAGAACCATATGATCATCTCAATAGATGCAGAAAAAGCATTTGACAAAATCCAACATCCATTCCTACTAAAAACTCTTGAGAGTATAGGAATAAATGGATTATTCCTTAGAATAATCAGGAGTATATATTTAAGACCATCAGTAAGCATAATATGCAATAGAAATAAACTGCAACCTTTCCCAGTAAGATCAGGAGTGAAACAAGGTTGCCCACTATCACCATTACTATTCAATATAGTACTAGAAACGCTAGCCTCGGCAATAAGAGCCGAGAAAGAGATTCAAGGAATTAGAGTAGGAAATGAGGAAATCAAACTATCACTTTTTGCAGATGACATGATGGTATACTTAGAGAACCCCAAAGACTCTGCTAAAAAGCTACTAGAAATAATTCAAAATTTCAGCAAAGTGGCAGGATACAAAATAAATCCACATAAATCCTCGGCATTTTTATATATCACTAACAAAATGCAACAGCAAGAGATACAAAGAGAAATTCCATTCCAAACAAATGTTGAGAGTATAAAATATTTGGGAATCCATCTACCAAAGAAAAGTCAGGAATTATATGAGAAAAATTACAAAACACTTGCCACAAAAATAAAGTCAGATTTAAATAATTGGAAAGACATTCAGTGCTCTTGGATAGGCCGAGCGAATATAATAAAGATGACAATACTCCCCAAACTAATCTATTTATTTAGTGCTATACCAATCAGACTCCCAAGAAACTATTTTAATGACCTAGAAAAAATAACAACAAAATTCATATGGAAGAATAAAAGGTCGAGAATTGCAAGGGAACTAATGAAAAAAAACTCAGAGGAAGGTGGTCTAAGTGTACCTGATCTAAAGCTATATTATATAGCAGCAGTCACCAAAACCATTTGGTATTGGCTAAGAAATAGACCGGTAGATCAGTGGAACAGATTAGATACAAAGGACAAAAAAGGATACATCTATAGCAATCTAATCTTTGACAAACCCAAAGATTCCAACATTAGGGATAAAAATTCATTATTCGGAAAAAACTGTTGGGAAAACTGGAAATTAGTATGGCAGAAATTAGATATGGATCCACACTTAACACCATATACCAAGATAAGATCAAAATGGGTCCATGATTTAGGCATAAAGAGGGAGATAATAAATAGATTAGAGGAACAGAGGATAGTCTACCTCTCAGACTTGTGGAGGAGGAAGGAATTTATGACCAGAGGAGAACTAGAGATCATTATTGATCACAAAATAGAAGATTTTGATTACATCAAACTAAAAAGTTTCTGTACAAATAATACTAATGCAAACAAGATTAGAAGGGAAGTAACAAATTGGGAAAATATTTTTAAAAACAAAGATTCTGACAAAGGTCTCATTTCCAAAATATATAGAGAACTGACCCAAATTTATAAGAAACCGAACCATTCTCCAATTGATAAATGGTCAAAGGATATGAACAGACAATTCTCAGAGGAAGAAATTGAAACTATATCCACTCACATGAAAGAGTGTTCCAAATCACTACTGATCAGAGAAATGCAAATTAAGACCACTCTGAGATACCACTACACACCTGTCAGATTGGCTAAGATGACAGGAACAAATAATGACAAATGTTGGAGGGGATGTGGGAAAACTGGGACACTAATACATTGCTGGTGGAGTTGTGAAAGAATCCAGCCATTCTGGAGAGCAATCTGGAATTATGCCCAAAAAGTTATCAAACTGTGCATACCCTTTGACCCAGCAGCGCTACTACTGGGATTATATCCCAAAGAAATACTAAAGAGCGGAAAGAGACATATATGTGCCAAAATGTTTGTGGCAGCCCTTTTTGTTGTAGCTAGAAACTGGAGGATGAATGGATGTCCATCAGTTGGAGAGTTGTTGGGTAAATTGTGGTATATGAAGGTTATGGAATATTATTGCTCGGTAAGAAATGACCAGCAGGAGGAATATAGAGAGGCCTGGAGAGACTTAAATCAACTGATGCTGAGTGAAATGAGCAGAACCAGAAGATCACTGTACACTTCAACAACAATGCTGTATGAGGATGTATTCTGATGGAAGTGGAAATCTTCAACATAAAGAAGATCCAACTCACTTCCAGTTGATCAATGATGGACAGAGGTAGCTGCACCCAGAGAAGAAACACTGGGAGGGGAATGAAAATTGTTAGCACTAATATCTGTCTGCCCAGGTTGCATGTACCTTCGGATTCTAATGTTTATTGTGCAACAAGAAAGTGATATTCGCACACATGTATTGTACCTAGACTATATTGTAACACATGTATAATGTATGGTATTGCCTGTCGTCGGGGGGAGGGAATAGAGGGAGGGGGGGTAAATTGGAAAAATGAATACAAGGGATAATATTATAAAATATATATATATATATATATATATATATATATATATATATATATATATAATAAAAAAAAAATAAAAAAAAAAATAAAAAAAAAAAAAAAGAACTTACAGTCCAGGGTTCCTACATCATGATAGGGCAGGTGATTTCAGTAGAGAAATGCAAATATAAGACTATTATCTTATTTTGCTTTAACAATAATTACTTAATTCCTCATTATTTTGCCTTCCATTGGAAAGGCACCTCTATGATGGTGCTTGTTTAAAAGATGAAATTCAGACAAAGAACTTGACATATTTAATAAGTATAAAACACTATTGCCTTAAAAAAAAAAAAAAAAAAAAAAAAAAAAAAAAAAAAAAAGAATTCAGATGGTAAGATGAGGGATGAGGAGTAAATTGCTCCCCTTCAAGATAGACTACATTCATGTGGTGAGTAGAGACTATATGGTAAGGGAGAAAGGCACACAAACATGAGATAGGAAGCACTTTTTCCTCCTAAGTTTTAATGAAAATGATGACAAGATTTTCCATAGATTGTGGAAATCCATCATATTTTTGTCTTCATGAGTTTTTGTTTTATGATAGTAAATGGCTGTGCTGAACAATACTGAGCTGGGTGTTCTTGGGTGTATCAACATACTTTCATTGACTATAAGAAATACTATCATGGTGAGGACCATTGGGAATATTTGCTCTAGATGAAGGTAACCTGTTAGGATTACAAGGTGAGAACTCAGGTCGTCTGGACAGTGATAAGGTGAGAACTCAGGTTGACTTGACAGTTCTCTGGCTCAGACCTTTGGTTCGGGCCTTTAAAGGGAGTTTACACCTTAGGAATTCTAAGAGGAGCAAGTTCATTGGTGGAAGTATTTCCCCATGCCCCGTAGAGTTCTCATCTGCCTATTCTCTGGGAGGATAAAAGAAGGGCAGCATTGGGTCTGACAGTATCTACTCTGGGATAGAGTTGTGACGCCAGGCAGGCTAAAAGGAAACCAGTCTGATTTGGGGAAGGACAAAAATTGGAGGAGATTCAGAGCTCCCAAGAAACCTGCACACAGAGGAAAAGATTTTACAGATCTTCTCCCAGAGAAGGATTATAATTGAGCAGACAACCAGACCCTCACAATTCAAGAACTTTACAGTAACCTAACACACACAAGATGAACATCTATGAGACAAATTTTGATTCCCTTTAAAGCAATATCAAAGGACTTTAAATTCTATTACATCATGTGCCATCAAAAATGTTTTAAAATATGTTCAGAAAAGATTTTTGAAAGACTTTTCAGTTTCAGTCCAAAGCACCAGGGGCTAATCCAATGTGGGGAGGGAGAATTGGATTTTTAATGACTACTTCTCAGAGACACATGTACATAAAGACAAAATTTCTGTAACATTGCACTGACCCTAGCAGTAAACACATTTCTTTTTAGTCTTGAATAGCTAAAGGAGACATCATAGTAAAGTCTTATATTTATTTTTAAGAAGTACATTATTAATGAGATTTTTTTTCTTTATAATGTACAATCTATGATAAATTCAATGAATATTTATTTTAGCACATAGCTTGACATCATATCAATAAGGAATAGATATTGCAGTTATTTAAATTATGAAATTGGTTTTCTTTCAATTTATATGGTCACAGACAAAGTAAAGTTAAGGAAAAGTTACCTGTAAAACAATATGATGGGAAAAAAAGAATACTTGAGCAAGAGTTAGCAAACCTGAATTCTATTATCAGCTTTGCCATTTGTGTGTCAAAAGCCCTTGAGCAATCATACATCTCTTCTGAGTTTTAATTTCATCCTTGTGAAGAAAAGGATATCCTTTCTTTTAGAGAGAGGGTTGATTTTTATGTCCATAAGCAAATTATTTTGTAAAATATAAAGAATTATTATAGATCAGGAATGTAATTGCCATTTAATTGATTAAGGAAACTTAAAAGTGAGGAAACTCCCTTAATGAATGTAGATCAATCTGATTCTAAATTTAGAATTGAGAGGAATTATTAAAAGTTACATAAGACCAAATTTGACTAGAGGTTGTCTTATAACTAGTCCATAGAATAGAATGTTTAAATGTCTTGCCCAACATCACAGAGTCAGTATGTGTCACAGATAGGACCTGAACTAATTTTTTTCCTATCTTAGAAGAATATACTATATCAAGCTACCTTTTGTCTACCTCTTCTTTTTCCTCCTCTTCTTCCAACTTCTAGACATTCATTTGTACTACAAACATTTTCCCAGCAATTGAATGGAAGTCATTTTAAGAAAGCTAGAATATGAATAAGACTTGGTCTCTGGCAACAATGACTTCACAATATCTTTAATGAAGTGATATAATCAGGAATTCCACTAATTAAAAAGGGAATATATCAAGTGCATAAGGACAAAGGATTTTGAAAGTATAGACATTTCTTTAGTCTGAGAAAGTTAAAGTCTTCATGAAAGACATTAAGACATTTAAAATGCCCCTTGATGAATATCAATAATAGATAAAGAAAGGAAGGCCAGAGTGGTTCATTATCATAGACAGAAACATGGAGGAAAGAGATTCAGAAATGTGTAAACACTCTGTTTTGTTTTCTGGAAAGGATTCTCATCTGAATCTTAAGGCTTTCTAGTAATTGAACACCTTTTCCAAAAATCCAATTAATATTTATTAAATTCTTACTATATGTCTGGTCACTATACTAAGCACCAAGTATAAAATTAATAAAAAGAAAGCATTTCTCATCAAGGAACTTACAATTTAAAGGTCAAGACAATGAAAAGAAGCAGAAAAGTAGCAGAGTTGTTGGGAGACATTGATGGCCCATATTTTCTGTAAAGTTGAAATGAGGCAGAATATCACATGCAAGTAGAAGGAGTTGATAGTCCAGTTTCTTTCCTCCATAAAGGAAGGCTTTGGGAAACTTTTGGGATTCATTCTCTAGCCACCAGTTATAGGGAGTGGAGGTCAATCAGGGCTAGAGTTAGCAGCATGGTTGTGAGTTTAAAAGTGATAAATTCAGCCTGGGAGAAGAATCTTGATCCCTGGAGTTGAAAACAGACAAAACAGCAGATACAAAATGAAGTGAAGCACTTCTAAAAAATCAAACAAAACAAAACACTTTGTCATTTTTTTCAAGACTTTTACTTTTCCCTACATTTAAATCTGTATTTCAACCCTACATTACAATTTAGAGAGCTGAACTTTCTACATCTCTCTAGCCCTGGGTCTGTTGTTTGGCTTTATAAGTTGAGAGATCTGCACTGCTCTAAATTTAATTACCTCTCTCTCTCTTTTTTTTTTTTCTTTTGATAACAGAATATGACAGGCATTTTTTTTCTTTGTTTCTCTACTTGTCCTTGCTGCTTCACCCTCCAGATTACAACAATAGATTTTCCAGAAAATATTTTCAAAGGAACAAATGATATACACTCTCAGGAATATCTTAGCAGGGGAAGAGAATTAAAAGTGTGAACACGTGAAATCTGTCTTGTCTCAGAATTAGATAGTCCTTAAATGTCCTAAATAAGTTTCCCAAGATTAGGTTGGCCCATCTCTCTCTCTCTCTCTCTCTCTCTCTCTCTCTCTCTCTCTCTCCCACCGTGTGTGTGTGTGTGTGTGTGCGCGCGCGTGTGTGTGTGTGTGTGTGTGTGTGCGTGTTGATTCTACCTCAGCCTCAGGATGATAGGATTTATCCACCTACACACTGTAGTTATATCTTATTTACCTATTTTATAAGTAACAAACAGAAAATAGAGACAAACAGAAAGCCTTCAGCTTGAATGTATGACAGTCTACCATATTCTATAAGAGCCTCACCTAAAAATGAAATAATTAAGTCAAGCAAGCACATGACATCCTAAATCACACAAGATCATCCTATTTGCTACAGTTAGCTCAAAGTTGAAGCCTTATCTTTAAGAATCTTTAACCTTGCACCTTGCTGAGTATTAATTTCATCTTATGGGCAATAGAAAACCATTGATGGCCCTTAAGTGGGATTAACATTGATATTAATTTTTAATTCTTTTTTTCTTATTGTTCTTGTTCATCATGTATTTTTTCATGTTCATATAATGAATTTTATCTTTTTAGACTTTTTTTTTTCATTTTAAAAGTTTATTACAACCCATTTTCATTTTTGTCTCTGTAAACTGAGGTCCAAGAAAACTTCAAATCTTTCCCTCATTTTGTTATTTCTGGTTATTTCTGTTTATTTCTATCACAGCACACTTTGGTTTTCTTGCTTGAATTCAGAAATGTTTGGCATGAAGAGTACCCAGCATCATGAAGAGAATGCTCCATACAACAAGAGGATGATCCTGACTCCAAATAGGGAGAGGCCTTGAGGAATGAGTCAATAGAGTGAGTGACAAGCAGAATCATACTAAATAAATAGTACATTCAATGAATTCAGCTGAGCATCTGGTTGTTTTCATTAAAAAAAAAAAAAAAAAGAAAAAAAAAAAAAAAAAAAAAAAACAAACCTTTGTGGCTCAGTTAGCCAGCTGTTTGTTTGCATTCATATGGTAGTCTCCATAAAGAAATATCTCCAAAAAGCCACTCCATTTGTGCTTATGAGCCAAAGATATTCACTTCCTTCTTTGCAATCCATGGATGTTCCATGTTGAGTTTATTTATTATGTGGACTTAACATTTGCGGATTTAACCCAATCTTCCTATACTCCTTTAAAAGCTATGTGTCTACAGAGGTCATAGGGACTGAGAAAATGATTATTCAAGTCATTTAAACTGCTGGAACAAGTGGGAGTGAAGAAATATTTCCAAGTGTGCAATCTTCAGAAACAAAGTATGATGTGTGACACAGCACAGAGGTCAATGTAGAGGTGTGCTTCTCACGGGAAACCTAAACATTCCATTTCAATATTATGATAGTATCATCCTTAAACTAAGCTTTTAAAATGGGATTCAACTGTCTGTAAGCAGTTATAGCATTAGCATTCAGAACGATAGGTAAGCCTATTTGTTTAATGTATAGTAAACACCTCAACTACTGGGAGCTTAGACTCACAACAATTTCAAATCTGTACAACATAGCTTTCAATCTGGATGTAAATGAAAAACCCTGTGAGCAATGGATAAAGTTGTCAGGCTGAAAGCTTCTGCATTACAATCATTTATTTTATTTCTTAGGCTCTCATCATGAGTTTTATTTAACATATATGTTTAAATGGATTTGGTTATTTGTCCCTCAAGCCTTAGCATATGAGAAACTAAAAAAATAAAATAAATAAAATAAGAAATGTATAAAGAGTATTGTAGATATGGTGCAACCTAGTATCAAAGGGACTGGGAACTTAATTTTGGAAACTCACTTGTGGGGAACTTCATGCAATTAAATAAATATTTATTGTCTATTAAGTATAAGGGATGTAGGAGAAGGATTAAACATTGTCCCTGATCTCATAGACCTCATAAGTTAGTGACAAAAATAAGATATGAAGCTTGTATAATAGGCTGCAAATTGTTCTCTGCCCCACTATGTTTTCTGTCTAGAACATAGTTCTGATTGCCCATGTTGAACAGAAGAGTGACAAGGACAGATATAAATCAATCATAAAAGAAATTGAATCTGGCTGCCCCATGTCATGATAGTAGTGTTTTTCAAATAGACAAACATATATATATATATATATATATATATATATATATATAGCATACATATATGTCCATAAATATACATATATGTAAATAGAGATCTATATAGATAGATACCAATATCTATAAATACACATATATTTGCTACATATCGGATCTTATTATTTAAATATTGAATTAATTTATATTTATATATTATTAAATATCATATATTTATATTACATGTGTATATACTGTACAAATTGTGCATATCCATATGCTTATGTTTGAACAGAGGATATACATATGTATCTATTTACATATACATATATAGATATATAATGAAAATTCAATGGCTTAAAAATTGATTTTTTTGGTAACACTGGACAAAGAAAAAAAAGTTTATGAGTTTCCTGAATCACAAAATTTTTCAGAATTTTTATTTCAGAATAGAAATAAACTACACATCTTTCTAATCTTATCATTGAAAAAGAATAATTTCTTCAGTACACCAAAGTCATGAAACATTTGCTTCAAGACTTCTCAAGTGAAAGAGCTCACTGCTGTCTGAGGCAACCATTATACTTCTATTAAGAACTTGTTCCCTATTCCTCACTCTTACATCAAGACTAAATCTGCCGCTGTGATTAGTGTTGTAGTGCTATAATGTGCACTTTATGTTCCTTTTGTTATTCAATGAAACATTAATTAAAAATTCAATTCTCCTGGGGAAAGGTTAGTCCCTAGTTGATTTTATTGAAATCAAAATGGTTCCATAAAACACTCCTGTACATTGCTTTAACCATGAAATACCCTGTTTCCTTTTATTACTCCAAATAGAATTTAAATCTGTTGATAGAGACTATTCCTTACAATTATAGATACAACCCAAGAGCTTAAGGGGAAAAAAAAAAAGTGGATATTTTTAACCTGTTTTTAAAACATTATAAAACATTATCATGTACTATGATAGTTATAGGGATACAATAAAAAATGAAACTTGTCTTGCCCTCAAGTGATTTATATTTTGTATGAAGAAACAAGATATATAGAAAACTGCTGATGTCTTTTCAAAGTCAAGTCAACAAGTCAAGTCAACAAAATTTTACTTCCAAAAAGCTCTTGATATGACACATTAGGGCCAAAAATTATAGTAGTTTACTTCAAAGCAGTTGGTAGAAAAAATTAATTCTTTTATAAGGCTTTTACTTAATTTCTAATTTCTGGGTCACTTGACAAACAAAATTGTTAAGGGACAGGTCCATTCTCTGAGAGCCTCTACAGCTGTGGATCATAACATCTGAAGGAGTTGCAGGGCAGCCTTTGCTGACATAGGTATTGCGGACTGAGAATGAGATAAATTGAAGGCAGAGGGAAGAGGAGAGAGGTCAGATAACACAATGGCCTCTCAGTCAGAGAGTCAGAGAACAGCAACTGACTCTTAGTCTCCTTATATCATCCTCTCACAAGACAAGATCCATTCTGGGTTGGATCCCCAGTAGCCCCTGTCAGGTGGCTCCCATGTATTCCAACAGCTCTTCCAAGTATTCCAATACAAAATGAATGACTAGACACTTTTTTTTCCCTTATCCATATGACCTCTCAAACTTCTCAAAACAGAAATTACACACCAAAAATAAAACAACTTGTTTCTAAGATATAGGACAAGATGGCCCCCTCACAAAGGTTAAAAAAATAAAGCATAAACAAACAAACAAAAAAGGAATTAGCACCTGTACTGAGCTTACTTTGTATCTCAACTTGTACCACTACTAACAGTGGATCTTCCTGGTATGTGTTGCATGTAGTAGATTGATTTCTGGTGGGGTCAATTCCTAAGCTCAAATCCACCTTTAATACTTACTAATTTTTAGATGCCTGTTAGCTATATGATCTTGGACAAGTCATTTAATCCTTATCTGCCTCATTTTCCTTATCTATAAAATAGGAATAATAATAGCATTTACCTCCCCAGATAATATCAAAAGAGATAATAATCATAAAGCACTTACCATAGTAAATGCTAGGAAAATTTTATCTGGTACATTTGACTTACCATAAATCCTAATCTCATACCCTGATCTTTCTTTGCAATTTAAGAAAACATTAACAATAGTAGAAAATAATGGACTTCAGATTTAGTAAACAATTTCAAGCATCTTTAAATGAATACTGCAAAACAAAAGAAAACATCTTAACTCTTGATGAGACAGAGGATCTTGTGGAATTTCAAGAGAAAATGGAAATACAACAGACTATTACTGAGTAGTTTAAAAGAGAATGAGAATTATGAAAGCAAATTAAAGGCCCTGAATATACACACACTATTATATGTGTATATATCTATATAGATATAAATAATTAAAAAGAAAGTAGAAAAAAACTTTGAATCTTTGATAGTAAATATAACCAAAAAAACAAAAATTGAGAAAAATAAATTGATAAAACAAATACAGGACAAAAAAGATACAGAAGTTAAGGACAATTTAAAGAAAAGAATCAAATAAATGGATAAATAAATAAAATATACTCCCTAATGCAGCAAAATATAGTGATCATGAAGATAGAATGTAAAACCAAACTAAGGATCATAAATCAACCAGAACAACAAACAAATACAAAATAATGCCAACAAAACTTCTGATCACTGTAATCCAATAAATAAGAACTCTATACTCAGAACTTCTGAGTAGAGAACATTAACTACTAATTGAAAGAATTCAGATAGGTCCCCAAAACAACAAAACAAAGCAAAGCAAAAATTAAACAATCAAAAAAAAAAAAAAAGTCAATGCTACAAATTCCATAATACATAGCAGCTAAATATGATAATTCAATTCATAAACAACAAGTTAAGTAACTAATTACAATGAAGACCTTCAAATATAAAGGAAAAGAAATTTCACATAACTTAAGACTACTCTTGACTCAGGAGAAAACAGGAGTTTGGGGAGGTGAATGGAATTCTGTGTTTCTGAACAACACAGTTCAGAGTATAATCCAGAGTTCTCTGCCCTGTAAACCTAAGTTTAAGCAGAAAAGCAAAACAAAACAAATCAAATATTAAAATATTAAGATAGTCCCTGCCATCAGAGTTTAAATTGTAATGACAATATACATAAAGCTGAAAAGCACTGTTGTAGAGCAAGGGGATACAGTATATTCCAGGATTGGGGTTAGGGGAACATGGTGGAAAAAATCAAAGATGAGCAAAATAAATGTTACATGGTAGAGAATGAGGAGTAAAATTTTCACATAGCAATGAGATGCATAGCCAGGAGATTGATGTAAGTGTAGGATCTACACCAATAAAAAGTTTTAAAAGGGATTCATGTAATACAAATGGAAAATGGTTCCCTTTTCTTTTTTTATCCTGAATTCACTCTATACCCTAAAGTATTTATCTTGACTATGTTTAGGGTATCATTTTATTCAAGTTTTTAATATTCTTTTAATTACTCTTTCTTGTAAATTGACTTTGAGATGGCTGAGGAAAACCCTAGTTTACTTCAGTGGTTTATAATAGGGATGGAGAGAGAGAAGGGGTTAAGAATCATTACCATATCTCCTATCCCATTTCACACTAAATGCTAGATGTGTCTTCCACTTTTCTCACATTTTTCTTTCTCAATTGCCATTGTTGCAGGCAATTAAACACATAACAAGGATTACTCAGCCGATAATTTATTTAAATAACAATTGGAATACTTAGTAGAGAATGAAAGACCAGAGGAGCTAGGATAGTGGGCAAGGAAATATTATAATAATGTAGGAAGTGAGCGTTGGTGCTGTCAAGTGAGGTAAAAAATCTGGCTGCTATAAACATCCACTCAGAGAGATATTAAGGTAGCTTCTCCTGATATAATCTCAGGGGAGAGAAATAGTCCCCAAAAAGTGGTTGAAGCCTCTCACAAATTGGCTCCAGTCAATGCAGCATCCTCTAGTTTGAGTTCTTCTCATTTGATTGCAAATTAAATTTGATACCAAATGCAGTTAACTTTAAAGCCATCACTTAAACTCTTTGTAAGATATAACAACAAAGCATAAAATTAGTGTCTGCCTGAGTCTGAATAATTCCACATAGCACCAACATGTGGGATGAAATCCGTATTCCATATCTGTCCGGGTTTGTTTCACTTCTATGTTTTCTTCCAGAAGAGATTGTGAAATTGCTCCCCAAATCACATGTCCATGTGTTAGTGCTGGTGAATTCTGTGGAAGCATCTCTCATCTCATAATTAGGATGAGATGCCAGTGCAAGGTTAAACACTCATTTTCTACCTTTTTCTGCCTAACTGATCTATTTCTTTAAGACTTATCCTAAACATTAGAAACACAAATTATATAAACAATAGAAAAACAAGTTAAAATTCAGTGACCCATTTAATTGTTGGGTTTCTAAAATAGAAAAGAATACATATTAATAACAGAAGTTTTAGGAATATAATTATTATTCTTTGTCTCCCTCTCCCTCCCTCCCTACCCTCTCCTAGACTTAGAAGCAAAGTCAGAGACCTAATTTGGCTGCTCCTTTTTCTCTCTGTCATGACAAGTTTCAGAGGTGGGAATACTCACTATGTGGTCCTGAGTAAATTACTTAATCTTAATAACTCAATACTCTAAGCAATCAGTACTACAAGTGGAAGAGGATATGCTGCCATGAATTGGTAGCAGGAATTCCTCACCCAGGTGTTCCCTATATCAGCGGGCCTGTCCAAAAACACTTTAGAAAAAAGGTTTTTTAATTGATCATCAAAACAACTGTTGAAGACACTATTCTATTTCTATAAATGAAAAGACTGAAGCCAAGAGGGAAGTCAAGGGACTTGCTTCAAGTCAGAGAGCCAACAAGGGTACATGTTTCTGCAAGACAACCATTGCCTGCCCACTGAGATAACCCTCTTCCTCCATTTTATTCTGTGTATTCATGTTTGTACATCATTGTTTGCATGTTGTCTCTCCAATTAGATTGTGAGCTCTTTGAGAAAAGGACTTGTTTAGCTTTTTCTTTGTATCTTCATCACTTAACACAATATCAGGCACTTAGTAAATGTTTAAAGCTAATTGATTGAAACAGGATTCAAACTAGGGTTTTTCTGACTCTAAATTCAATATTTTGCTCTCTAGGCCTATTTAAAAAAGAATTCAGTATAATAGAGAAAGGAAGATTTAAGACTGAGTCAGTAAGGTCCTAGTACATTAATTAGGTTTCCAAGTTAATACATAAGTTCTTGCCTCTTTGGTCATCAAGATATTCCCCCCTCCCCCTCTGTCTCTCTTTTTCTCTCTGTCTCTGTTTCTCTGTTTCTGTATTTCTTCCTTTTTCTTCTTTCTTCTTTCTATGTTTCTCTTTTTTTTTCCTTCATTTTTTGTTCCTTCCTTCCTTTCTTTTTCTTTTTTTTTTTTTTTCTCTTCCTTCCTTTCTATTCTCAAAAGAATAATCATTAATGGGTTATTGTCAATTTGAAGAAGGCCACCCACTAGTTAAATGATCTAGATTTTTGTTCTTATCTATCTTATGCTTTTAAATGTATTTACAAGTGATATTGTATATGTGTATATATATGTATATAAATTTACATATAATGTAATTTTATATATGATCTAACAAATTATGCACATACAATACATGCACACACACACATTCATATAAATTTAAGTTGTAATGAGGTGACATAGGAGATAAAGTGCTGAGGTGGAATCAGGAGAATTTTGAGTTAAAAATCATTTCTTAAATAAATTCTAGCTATGTAACCCTGAACAAAAGTCATTTAACCTCTTTCTCTCTCAGTTTCTGTATCTATAAAATGGAAATATTAATAGTGACTCCAAAGGCAGTTGTGAGGGTAAAATAAGATGATATTTACAAAGTGTTTTGAAAACCTTAAAGCCCTATGTAAATGCCACCTATTATATTTCCATTGTCTGCATGTATCATCTTTGTGTTTTATACTTTTTATGTTTTCTTCCTTATGTTCCTAAGTTTCTAGAGGTCAGACTTTCTTATTTTCATTATTTTTATCTTTGTTATTTAAAAGACTGACTCGAACTTGAACAAATACTGTTGAATTCATAATCTTGATCAACTCAGTGATTTGGATTTAGAAGAGCTTTTGTTGTTCAAGCTAAAACACATTGTTTAGAACATTGAAAAAACTTTCTAGGTTAAGCTTACCTGCTAGGTATAAAAACATTTTTCTCTTCAGTCAAACAGTTTTTAAATGATTGACAATTTCTTCCCTTTGTCCAGAAGATACTTACAAATACCCTTCAGCATTCAAATGGGAAAATAGAGTTCAGTGCCTTATAAAACTTCATTTATTTTTTAAATCAATAAGGTTTATCGTGATTATTTTTATAGTAGAGATTAGGTAAACATTCCAGTTATTAATTTAGGATAAGATTTTTCCACCTTCACTTAATACTAAAAACTGTTTTTTATGATATTTTTCCATTTCAATAATTTCTTCCTAGATTAATGTTAATAAATATTCAACTGATAAAATTATATCTTTCGACTTATATTAATTTCCTTCCAGAGGTTATTGAAGAAATGATTAAAAGTCAAAGAAATGAGCAAATAGACTTATGAGGATTTTAAAAACTAAAGCACATAGTTAAGCTTGTGTGGGATTTTGTTTTTTTTTTCCTCCAAAAGATTATGCTTGCAATTGCAATTATTTCATTTAATTCAGGTGTTTTGATAAAAATATTTATTTATATTTGTTGATAACCATAGAAATTAAAGAAGCATATGCCTATTTTTATAATGAAAACTGATTATGTAAAATGAAAATAACATGGGTCCCGATTTGTCAAATACTGTAAATTTAGTGAAATAAATTCTAATTCAGAATAGTTCTTTATAAAGCAAAAAAAAAAAATGGATATCAAATTCATTCTCTCATTCATTTACTTATTCAAAAAGCAGTTATTATATTTCAACTCCACCTAGAATATTATGTTAGGTTCTGAGGGAAATATAAATTTTAGATAAAATATAAACCAAAATGTCATGATTTGTATGTCTAATAAAAGGAGAGAGAAATATTTATTTTATTCAGAATAAAGGATAAGAAAGCTGGAAAGAGGGAAGGCAGCAAATTATAAGGAACTTTAAATGTCAAACAAAGGATTCTATATTTCATGCTAAATTTGATAGAGAGCCCTTAGGATTTGTTGAATGGGGGTACAACTTATACAATCAAATCTCTGCTTTAATAAGATTACTTTTACAGCCAACTAGAGGATGGCTTGGAATAGGAAGAGATTTATATTAAGAAGACGAAATAACAGTTTATAGTTATAATCCAAGTATGAAGTTGTGGGGGTCTTTGCCAAGGTAAAGTCATTGTTAGGGAGACAAAGATATATACAAGAGATGCTATAAAAATAGAAATGGCAAGACCTGACAACGGATTGACTTGAGTGGGAAGAAGAATGAAAAGATTAAGGAGTTGAGTATGAAATCTAGTTTGAAAGACAGGATGACTGGGAGAATGGTCCTGTTCTTGACAGTAAGAGGATCCTTCAGAAGATGAGAGGGTCATGGGACCAGGAAACATAGTGAATTCAGTTTTGGATATCATGATCTTAAGATATTTAAGGAATATTAAGTCAGAAAAGGCAAATAAGCATTTAGCAATGTCAAAAGAGAATTTATTGCTAAAAAAGTATATCTGCATTCATCATCATAAAGATAATTGAAATCATGGTAGTTAATGAGATAAGAGAATAGTGATAAGAGATAGAGAAGAAGATATGAGGCTCTAGGAAAGAAAGAGTCCTGTAGGATACCTACTTTTAGCAAGTGTAACTTGGATGAATATTTTACAAGAAGTTAGTTATTGGACAGATGAGAAAAGAACCAGCATAGGGGAGTATCTGGGACAGAAAAGAGAGTATCAAGAAGATGATTAGCAGCTTTAAAAGCTTCAGAGAGTAGAATGAGGATTGAAATGAAAAATCATTCACATTGGCAATTAAAAGATCATTGGTGACTTTGGAGAAAACAGTTGGAGTTACAGTAAATAACTGGTAAGCTAGCATGATGTAGCAGAAAACATGATGGTGTTAAAATGAGAAGCTCTGTACAGTAGTTCTGGCTTTAGCTCTTAGAGCAAGTCATTTAATATATCTGCAATTAAGCTTTATCTGTAGCATGAATGGATTAGGCCAGATAATGTCTAAAAATCCTTTATTTTCCAAAATTGTATATGTGGGGTTCTCACTCTTTTCCCCCTTTACTTTCCCAGAAAAGTAATACCTCCATGGGATTTCATTCTTTTTTGTTCCACTAAAAACTCTTAAAGGGGAAAGGGGAATAAAATCTTCCTTTCATTATGATGCAGCAACAGCAGAAGCTATATAAAACTCTGGCTGTCATTTTTGGAAACAAAGCTAAAAATCTATTTATATGCTATGACTTTTAAGATTTCATAACACTTGTAAGCATTATTCTTTTCTTTTCCATTCTCATGCTTAAAATAATGGTTTGAAATGCTATTGTGCAGAAAGCAGATCCACTGCATAGTCCAACAGATTTGTGATGGAAAGTGCTATCCACATCCAAAGAAAACTATGGAGACTAAATGGAGATCAAAGCTAGTATTTTCACCTTTGTTATTGTTGTTGTTTGTTTGCTTGTTTTTTGTTTTTTTCTTCTTTCTTGAGCTTTTTTCCCTTTTGGTCTGCTTGTTCTTTGTACAGCAATGACAAATATGGAAATATGTTTAGAAGAATTGCACTTATTTAACCTATATTGATTGCTTTCTGTCTTGGGAAGGAAAGGGGAGAGAGGGAACATTTGGAACACAAGGTTTTGCAAAGGTGAATGTTGAAAACTATCTTTGTATGTATTGGGAAAAACAAAGTATTATTAAAAAGAAAACCCACTGCAACTTTATTGTCTCACATAAGCCACAAGATATAAGGAACTACAGTGCAGAAACAAGGTTATAATATTCTTCTGGACTGTAATAAGGTGAGATAGGAAGAACAAGGCCAAGACTGTCAGTAGATTCAAATGTGATCTCTGTAGTTTAAAAATCATTCAGTTCTTCTGGTTATTTTCCCCTAATTGGCTAACATTCTCTCTCTCTCTCTCTCTCTCTCTCTCTCTCTCTCTCTCTCTCTCTCTCTCTCTCTCTCTCTCTCTCTCTGTCTCTCTCTCTGTCTCTCTCTCTCTCTGTCTCTCTGTCTCTCTCTCTCTCTGTCTCTCTCTCTGTCTCTCTCTGTCTCTCTCTCTCTCTCTCTCTCTCTCTCTCTCTCTCTCTCTCTCTTCCATAATTCTCTAACTTCAATTAGGAATTAATAGTATACATGCTTGTACATATTATGCATATGATATATATGTAAATATTCCTCCATTTGCTGGAAGAGTTTCTTCCTATCTCAGTTGTAGTTGAAAAGACTAAAGTAGGATTATAGTCCCATTCTAATGTGTATACTTAGAGATAAAAGCTATTGCCTATGCAACAGACAAGATAAGATGGCTGACAGCACTAAGCTTCCTTCACTAAGCAAAGCTGATGACTGCCTTTTTGGCAGCCTGGAGTAGGATTCATGATTAAAGAGAAAAAGTGAGGTTGACACTGGCACTTTAAAAAAAATACAATTTGGAATTAGGGTAACTTCACTCCATACCTAGCATTTCCCTGTATATCTTAGGAGTCACATGTGTCTATCTTTGTTGGCAAACCCTCTTGGGAGTCAATTTGTCAAGTGGAATATCCATCACAGTGGCGTGCAAAACCAAAAGAATTGGTAATTCAGAGTAAATTTTTCCTTCAATATCTAAATCCATAAGATTGGGAAATTATATAAGAGATTCATGGAGAGACATACTAGACTGAGCATGTGTGAATCAACATACATATTCAACACATGTTATTAAATATTCATGCATATTTTATATAAAGATGTATGTCATTTTTAATGAATATATAAAAAGAGTAAGGACATGAAGAACTCTATTAATGTCTTTATTCAGACTAATAAAAAAACAAAATCTCAATGTGCTAAATTAATTTACTCACTCTGTCATATTTTTTATATGTCTACTGCATCTAAATAGAATTTAGATAATAATGCAACTTATGTAAATGAAGGCTGAACTTTAGCAAAACTATAAGACTTGAGAGAGCCACTGTCATTTTTCAAGAAGTCAATCTATTGGACATAGCAGGCTGACTGATGAAAATCCCTATATGATTTTTGTCATAACCAGAATGATATGTGGGGATCTTCTAATCTTCTTTGTTTATTCTGGAATAATCTGCATAATTCTTTTTATCTGAACAGATGCATATGTGTGCTGAGGATTGACAATGTTTATGCAGAGCAGAAGAAGCCATGTATTTTATCTTCTATCTTTGATTACATTAGATATTCTCTTTGGAAGTTAGTCCCTATGGGAAATCTCCTGGTAAACTCTACTTTTATTCTGATGGACTATATAGATTCCAATTTAAATTCCTTAGATAGTATTTTCTTGCCAACAAGTACATATCTTATAGCAGTATGTGTACACCTTTTCTCTCCACAATTTGGACATTATTTTAAAATTTTAGGATACACTTTTTAAATTACATTTTTAATTTTAATTTTTTTCTTATTTTTATTTTTAGCTTTCTTATTTTTTATTATTTTAAGGGATATTCTTAATGCAATAATTTCCAAGGTATATTATAAATAATATTCAATTTGTCATTAGTCATCAATGCATTTAAAGAATTTTACTGTTTTCATCTTGTTGCTAGAAATACCATTTTTAAACAAAAATTTGGACAGTAATAAGTACAATTATCTGACCAATAATATATATATATATATCTTGCTGGCATACATACATATATATTTGAATATGTTTGTGTAAATATTTATATACATATACTTGTATGTTTATATGGTGTACATATGCATATGTTCACATTTAAGTGTATATATGGACAGATTCACACACACAATCCAGACATATCTATATAAAGAATATTATATGTCTAGAGATATGTGAATATATGTATTGTATATGTGTATGTTTGTATCTCTATATATTACAGCTATAGGAGAGAAGAGGGATTAGAGTAACTGGACCTGAAACTGTCTAAATACAGGAAATTCCATGGATAAGAAAGCCTTTTCTACCAATTCTACAAATTACCTCTATAAATGTGTATATATTATTCATACATTGATGTGTGGTTATATATACACATAATGTGCATATGAATACAACATATGTATGTGTACTTACAGAGCACACATGCATATATACCTATATAAATTTAATGCATGTATTGTGTCATGACTTGAAGAGCTAGCTTTATACCTTTTTTTTTTTTTTTTTTAAAGACCTGGATTCAAGTACTATGACACATACTGACTGTGTTATCCTGTGTCTGGTAAATTAATATCTCTCTATTCCGGGCAATTTCCTAAGTCTATAATTTGCAAAAGTACTGACATGGTTTGGCAAAAGGAGTTTCTTCATCCTTGAAGCTTTCTATAGCAGTGAAATTGCAGGTCTAGTTATCCTTTCCCCTATACTATTTTTATATATGTATATGTGTATATATATATATATATATATATATATATATATATATATATATATATATATATATATATATATATATATATATATTTATATTTATATTTATATTTATATATATACACACATATATTTCTACATATTTATATATGTGTATATGCATGCATATATACTATATATATATATTTATGAAAATATATATGTATATTTGTATATATGTGCACCACACACACACAATGGATAGAGTCCTGGGACTAAAGTAGAAAGAGCTGAGTTCAAATATGGCAGTCTTGAGCAAGTCACTTATCCCTGTTTGTCCCAGCTTCCTCATCTGTAAAATGATCTAGAGAAAACAATGACAAACTGCTCCAGTATCTTTGCAAGAAAACACACAAAGGGTGCACAAAGAGTCAGACATGATTGAAAATGACTAAATAACAATAATACAAATGTATGAGAAGATTGACAATAGCTAGATAGAAAAATAGATAAAAGTATCATAGTAGCAGGTTTTGGGGACAAAGAAAAGTGATTTTTTTTTTTTTTTTAATCCTTTTCAGTTGTGTCCAACTCTTTGTGACTCCTTTTGTGGGGCAGTGTCTGAAGCCAGTTGATTTAAGGTCTTCTTCATTCTAGGCCTGGTGCTCTCTCCACTAGGGCACATATCCACTAGTGGCCTTCCATCAGAAAAAGGACAAGAAAATAAAGCAGCTGTAAGTAGGACTTTGTTTCCAGTCTCTATGGGTGACTAATTCCAAGGAACAACTTGCAGATTTTCATGAATACATATTTTTCCTAGGACTTTTTTACAATACTGGAGTTAATCCAAACACCAACCACAGGATTACCATACACATCTAAGACATTTATGTCATTCTCTTTGCTGCTCTTTGGTTTGTTTTTACTAATCTGTAACTAGGAAATTGCCTGTTAGGTGAGAAAATTGAGTAGATTTTTTTTTTTTTTTCAGTTTTAGCTATATGTATGCAAACATGCAGATCATGAATTGAAGTTAAATGAATATTACATAAGATGTGGGAACTTGAAAATTTGCATGTGTGATTCTTATTTCTTTATAGCATGTCTCATCTGCCTTACCTATAGTTTTCTTTGTTTTCTTTAGAGGATGAGTCATTAAATTAGTTCAATAACTCATTTCCATGGTAAAACTAGTTTGTTAGAATCTAAAAACACCATTTTAATTTTGCTATTGTATGTCATGAAAATGTCTTTAAACATTGACCTTTACATATATAAAGCATGCAGTTCTTTTGATTGTTTTATCCTAGTCAGAGGAATGACCAACACACAAATAATTAGCCTTCATCCCTTTTGTCTCCAAAAAACAAATGTTAAGAAATGTCATCAGTCAATAACATTAATCTTTTACTCATATATTAAAGAGGATAAATGTACTCTTTTTTCCCTTGATTATGTCCCTTGTCTACAAATTTATATGACCTCCATGTCTGAGCCAGAGACTAGAGAATCGAGCTCAATTTTTCTTGGCTTTCTCCCATATTTATTAATGTTATTTTAAAAATTAGTTGAATATTATGAAAATGTAAATATCTGATATTTTATCACGTCTCCAAATCTGATCCAAGTAATCAGTATTTATTAAATAAATTTATTATTTATTAAATATATAATATTTATTAAAGCATTTATTAAACATTATATGCTAAGTACTATGTTAGAAGCTGAAAATACAAAGAAAAAATTGAAAATGGATGCTGCTATTAAGGAATTAACATTCTCTTAGAGAAGAAAGCATGTATTCATTCAAGCTTACATTGAATTAGTAGAAAAATAAATACCATGTAAATAGAAGGAATGATTATAGTAGTATCGGAGTGGATCAGGAAAATTCTTCAAAAAGAAAATGGTGTTTTATCTGTGTCTTGAAGCAAGTGAAGATTCTCTTAAGGAAGAGATGAAGAAAGTGTTTATTCCAGATATGGAGGAAAACCAATACAAAGGTACAGAGATATAAGATGAAGCATTAGAGTTGAAGAATAGCAAGAAAGTTGATTTGACTTCCATACCAACTATTTCCAGAAAAGGACTCTTGTTTCTGATTCTATATTACTAATGGAGAAGTTCTAATCCCTGACATGCAACTACACAACTCTGCCTAACATTTTGCCACTTGCAAAAACATGATTATTTTTTGTTTGTGACTGAGGTGGGATAAAGGAGTAGGTCATGGATGGTGAGTTAATTGAGGAACTGATTGATGAGGGTACTTGAGAGAGAATCAATATGCTCTTCAAAGTACCATAGAATGAGGGTAAGAGTTGGAGAGGATAGAAATATTATGAGCAAGGTATCAAATTCATTGAGGAAGAAAAGGGAGAGACCCAGGAGAGTCTGTAGATAACAGTTAGAAAGATTGTTATTGGGTATTGAATAACATGAACTAAAAAGAAAGAGAAGTTATTGAATAATGGAGGAAGTGGGAAAATTTGTAAGTAGCAATATTGAGCAAGGAGCATTCTAACTTTCTGACTTTGATCAATGAATCAATAAGGATGAATAAAGTTTTGAGTAGTACTTGAAAGTTTGACGAGAGAGATATTCCATCATAATAAACTAAGTTTCACTAGGAGCTATTATATGGAATAAGTAAAGGGAAAATAATGAAAAGAAAGGAAAAGTTGATGGAATAAATATTTCCAGAGGATAGAGTGAAATGGCAGGGGGAATTTGGGTTAAAATTTTGCATTGGGAAGAAAAAGAAATTAGTAACCAAACAGGAGAGATGTGGAACAGGATTTGAATGATGATCTACAGAATTTCAAAATCATTGGGATGTAAAAGGTATGGAAAAGGTATGAGAATGTTAATCATTGAATGAAGGGAAATACTCTATAACCTTCAAAGACAGGTGAACAGAAAATAGAAATCCTGAAGTCAAAGGAAGAGCTGCTTTTTTTTTTTTTTTTTTTTTTTTTTTTTTTTTTTTTTTCCCCCCAGAGATTTTCTACAATGCCAAATTTGTTCTGGC
This sequence comes from Sminthopsis crassicaudata, assembly GCF_048593235.1. Classification (NCBI taxonomy): domain Eukaryota; kingdom Metazoa; phylum Chordata; class Mammalia; order Dasyuromorphia; family Dasyuridae; genus Sminthopsis; species Sminthopsis crassicaudata. The sequence goes on along the minus strand of NC_133617.1, from coordinate 306,166,528 downwards.
AGAAGAAATGAGGAATTGCCTTATTCTATCATCAATGGAAATAATACTTTTGGTGTAGATGGAAGATACTTGACCTCTCATAGTTTTTCCTCAGGGAACATGCTATACCCTTCATGAGATAAAAGCTTTAGTATGTAATGATTTCATCTGAAGCAGACTCTGAAGTAGTAGTGGAAAGTGGCAAACATCCTTCATTGATGGAAAAATTCACAATTCAGAACTTTACCAATTTTTTTTAAATATTTCAAATAAAAACTTATGTACAAACTAATCTTGATAAGTATGTTATCTTGACAGATAATATACATTAAATTAAATTAAAATATGTATTAAAATACTGGCATATATAGATATATAAATATGCAATTATATATACAAACTAAAACGTATAATTTCTCTCAAAAAATAAAATAAGTAACTGCTTTGCATAGGGTCTATACATTTATTTGCAGATTACCCTGTATCAACACAAATCCAATCAAATTGAATAAATAATTACTAAGCAGCAATTATATAAAAGATACTATGATAGATGCTAAAGCTATAAACATAAAATAGAAGTTTTTCTTTTCATCATAGAGCTTACATTCTACCTAGGGATACAGTATATTGACAGAGATAAAAATGCACATCTATTTAGAGAAGGAAGAATAACTAATACCCACATGCTTCAGAGAACATTTCACAGGGGAAGATTTCCCTTGAACTTACCATACAGGAAAAACAATAACTATGAAAGTTGTATATGAGAAGAAAATACTATCTACTTATGAAGGATGACTTATGAAAATTTCCTAGAGTCAAGATTTCAGAATGAGTTCAGTTAAAAATATATACAATTTGAAAATTTATAGACTAGATGGAAGGAAATACTGAAATGGCTAAGTAGTACTTTGGATTGGATGCTCAGTTTTGAAGCAAGAAGATTAAAGTTCATATCAGGTCTCAGAAGCATATTATTTTTTTGTTTGTTTGTTTTTGAGGCTGGGGTTAAGTGACTTGCCCAGGGTCACACAGCTAGGAAGTGTTAAGTGTCTGAGACCACATTTGAACAAGGGTCCTCTTGAATTCAAGGCTGTTGCTCTATCCACTGTGCCATCTAGCTGCCCCTCAGAAGCATATTATTTAAGAATAATAGGAAAGTTTATTTGCCTCAGTTTTTTTGCTTGGTTTCCTGAATTATAAAATGAGGCTAATAATTTTTGATTGATTGATGCATTGTCTGTTGTGAAGATCAAATGAGATCATATCTGTAAAGTTCATAGCATGCTAGGTATTTAATACATAATATTTATTATTAGTAATATTTGTAATTATTAATATTTGAAATAAGACTGATTAATATTTGAAATAAGAATGATCATTAGGATAGGAACAACCACAAAAATATAGTATAGTACCACAAAAGACAAAGAAAGAGGGGATATAGATAACTCTTGCTGTATATAAATATTCCTTACACCAACATGATTTTACATAAAGAATTCTGAAAAAAAGGGGAGATAGGTGGCACAGTGGATAGAGTACCAGTCAGGAGGACTGATTTCAGACACTTAACACTTCCTAGCTGTGTGACCCTGGGCAAGTCACTTGACCCCAATTGCCTCAAAAAAATTTTTTTTTTTTAATCTGAAAAAATCCACATTTAGTAGAAGAATAAATGAAGAAAGAAGAAAAAAGGAGGAAAAGAAAGTGAAAGAAGAGGAGGAGAAAAATAAGGGGCATGAGGAGGAGGAGGAGGAGGTGGAGGAGGAAGAGGAAGAGGAGGGGAGGAGAGAAGGAATTCTTAGACAAGGAAGATTTTGTAAGACATAGACAGGCACCATAAACAGTATCCAGAAGCTGAAAAGCATCTCTAAGTCAGTACCCATTTGGCTGCAGATAATGTGTAATGTTGTACTTCTTCCTCTACCAGTAGTTTTCACCATGGCTAATAGCAAATATATTCAAATATAAGTAATTAGAAAATATGAAGATAAAAATTGTCAATAGCACATGAATTTAGTCTTACTATATAAAGCCGGGGAAACTGAGGCAGGATAGAGATTAGAGAACAATTTGATTATTAATTTATTGGAGAGTAAATCAATTGTCTGGATCAGTATTCCTTTCAAGGTGTCCAGCCCTGAATATTGGATAAAGTATTCTTTTAAAGGTAACAAGAACAATGACATAGTGGGGGAGGTACCTGGATGGGGCTGACCAAATGGGAGGAGGTACTGGAGAGACTCCAGATATTCTAATGATGTCTAAAATGGATAAAGACCTTTATCCCATTAAGTATAAGGAAATAAGTATAGCCTAAGGTCTAAGATATAAGACCTTTATCCTATCAAACATTAAGTGGGAATGGTTATAACCTGTGGCAGAGTAACTGAATAGGACAATTAGGGAAACTGGGTCAGGTCATTAAAAGAGAACAACTATACTAACTGTGAATACAAGAGTGAAGGATTTGCCTTGGATAAAGGAACACACAAAATAGTAGTACTTACTTAAGAAGACCCTAATCTAGAGATAGAAAAGCCTTAGCTAAGTGCATAGATAAGCCTCAGAAGACTATCCTTTTAAGCAAAGGCTTGAAGTCTCTGATAATTTAAAGGTAAAGTACCTTGAAGGAACACAGATATTTATATCTAGTAATAGTTGATTTTCAACTTTTAAAAGTCATGCAGAATTTCATAATGTGCAAGAGTCAGGAGAGACAGCTCATACAGATATTGAAGCAGCAAAAAAAGTTCCCATTGTTCCTACCAAACAATAACATGAAGATCTTTATGTTGTCAGAGCAAATCTTTGATGTAGTTTGTTCCATGTTGTCTGAATCTTTGTGACTACATGAACCATGTCAGTACTATCCATACTGTTTTCTTGACAGATTAACTTTTCTTGCTTCGCAAGAAAAGTTAAGGGACTTTCCCAAATTGATAGAGCTAGTAAGTGTTTGAGGCTGGATTTGAACTCCAGTCTTCCTAATTAACTTTGGGCCCAGCACCCCATCCATTAAGTCATATCTTCCCCTTAAAGTAAGCAAAAATGGCCTATTTTATAAAAAAAAAAAAAAAAAAAAAAAAAGTCATCCCAGTGGAAGAAAAAAATAACTATGTTTAGATACAAAGCTTTGAAAATAGAGGAAACTCTTTTGCTTGAAGGACCCACATCTGGGACTTAAAAATTTAAATCTTTGTATACCACTCAAAGTTTCCCAGCATCAAAACACATCAGCAAAGTGAAACTACCAGTGCATTATTTCACTAACCTTAAGGCATGGATAGACTATAATGTCTTTGAACAAAAGTTGGGAAGTTTTGTAATGATGATAGTCCTTTAATTTTCTACTTATTTAAAATAAGAACCTAGGTCCCCATTCTCTTTGGGATAATTCTGATGGAAATGTAAAAGTGATCTATCTTCCCTCTAACACTACATCATTATTACAACCCATGAATCTGGGGTGATTGGGGAAAGGCATATTTTTGATTGTCCAGACAATTGCAGCTTGGGATGCAGATAAAAACTTTCAGAGATTTCTGGAAATCCCATAATATTTTCCATGCAAACCAGAATATTGTTAAGGCATGAGGAGGTATAATAGAAACAGAGTGTGCCAGCACAAATATGAAATGTATGAAGAAGTGAATAAAAAGATTGTAAAATTAGCACAAGAATTGGAGCTAGAAGTGGATAAGAATGATGTGGAGGAGGTAATTGAATCTCATGGAGCAGAATTCCATGGAGAATGAGGATCTGATTGAGCTGCAAAAGAAGAAAAGGAAGCTACAGAATCTGAGGTCCAACAAAATGTTTCACACTGAAACATTTGCAGAAGCAGTATTTTATCATTTGAGTGATTTTTTTTATATTGAAAGATTTATCCAAATACTTCAAAAGTTTTAAATGTTCAAAGACTAGTTGAGGATAGCATTGCTTGTTATTATCAGACATATGAGGAAAAAAAAGTGAACCACTGTTCAAGCATCTTTTGATAATTTTATAAAAGATGTTGTAGTCAACCACCCAGAATAAAAGCTTGATGCAGCATGTGGAGAAGGAATAGCATGCTGCATGAGTACTGTGCAAACTTTCATTTTCTCATTCTATTTATTATCATGATAAAGTATTTAATATGTCTGTACTTAAGTACTTTTAATTAATATAGATATGTCTTTGTCATTTAGGGTAAAGAAAATGGGTGGGTAGGAGCAAATTTACATTATGTAAAAATTGCTTTACATAGAGATCTTATATAAAAGGAGAGTTATCTGTATGCAGTTTTGGGGAATAGATAATGTAAAAAATAACAAAGAAGTTCAGGAAAAAGAGAATTAAATTTAAAAAGAGCATTGAATTTTCAGTTTTCTTTATCAACTAAGAGAACTTTCTTACTGGAGAAACTATTTTCCTTAGAGTGGTGATCCCAGAAGAAAGATTTTAAAGGTTGGAAAAGAGAGTAGGAAATGTAAGTTGATAAAATGAATTTTGAGAACGAAAATATATATGGTAACTTGAGAAGAAGACATGGACAATTGACTTTTTTGAGATATAGAATATGAGGAGGTGGTATTAAAGGCAAGATCAAGGGCATTAAAAGAATGGGGCAAAGGGTAAGATGGAAGTCATCTCAAATGACATCTAGTTTCTCAGTAAATTAGAAGGAAAAGTCTTCTGCTGTGAGTAAGTGGAAAATTTGATAGAGAGAGAGTAAAGACACAAAAGAGGTTTAGATTAGCTACTAGAAAAAGGATAAAAATGGAAGAAAAAGGATTACTGTACATCAGCAAAGGCTAGTTAAGTTTAGGTAACATGATTTTATATTAAATACAGCCAGATATGTCATGTGAATACCTTTAAAAGCTAAGATTAGGAGTAGGGGAGGTGAATGGTGAGAATGTGAGAAATAAGAATTGATAGAGAATAGTGGAAGGTACAAAAGCAATACAGAACATACTTCAGAGCTTTCATGAACCTTTAGGTAACTACAGGGCTCAATGAGTCATCAGATATCATTTCATTTCCCTTTGACTTACAATATTTGGATTTGATTAGATGACTGAAATGTTGAAATGAAATAATAGACCATTCTATTATTAATATATTTCCCCTTGTGCTTGTGCTCAAGGTTTTCAAGTGAGTTTTCTTCCTTCTAATATCTTTGGTACTCAATGTACAATAGTGAGAATCAGGTATAGAATGGCTAATTCCACAAAAGATAAGCTAAAGAGGAGAATCATGTTGACAATTAGCAAATAAACAGGGTTAGCAAAAAATCTGTAACAACTCATAGCTACAAAGATAATTTTCTAATAGGATAATACATAGGCCTCATCATCTGCTACATCATCTAAGCAGTCTCTTCATTACTCTGCTTAGCATTTTTAATGTGTAAATTCCTCTGTAGTTAGATACTCAGGCACCATAGAACACTTATTTGTTTAAGATCAAGTTAAAAAATACATAAATACAGCAAAAATGTCTATATGATCATATCTCTATTGATGCTGGGTGGCAGACCGTGCAATTTCCCCTTCTCCATTTAACTTTCAGAATGGACAGGACAGAGTCCACATATTATTAAGACAAAAATGAAGAGAGACAGAGGGATAGTTGCCCATTTGGGGCATCTCTTGATTCTTCGGTTCATCTGCCAATTAGAACAATCGACATTATTTTCAACTGCAAGGCTCTCAATAATAAGTTACAGGTGTTGTTATAAATAGATGTAATTACCTTCAACAGAGAAGAGATTTCTACATAATGAACACAATAAAACAATTGAAACATTGCACTATTAATAAAACTACTCAAATCTTTTTTGAAAGAATAATGTGAACAAGTCATCTATGTGTAGCTTGTTTGTTTTTGTGACCTAAAGCATTCTCTTTCTTCTCTGAAATTACTAGCTCAGCTCATACTCAGATTCCCATTCTTTCCATCTCTGTTACTCATTCTTTATTTCTGTCTCTGTCTCTGTCTTTCAATCTGTTTCTGTCTCTGCCCCTCCCTATCTCTTTCCTTGCTCCCCTCCATTTAATGCTAAAATACCTGAAAAAAAAACATATTGAAGGGAAATACAAAATCATACTAGCTATCGTAAATATATAACATGCTATGTATATCATCTCATTTAGCCCCTAAATAAACTCTAAGTGGTAGGTACTATAGGTAGTAATTATCCATTTTAAATACAAAATAAATTAGAACTAAAGAGTGATCTGATGATCACATTGCTGGGAATTTTCAAAGTGTGAGTTTGAATCTGTCTGCATGACTCCAAATCTGGAACTCTATCCAGTGCATTTTGTTACTGCCCAAGCTTTGAAATCTGATAGATAAATCTTCTCAAAATTGTATTCATGTCCTCCCTCAGGAGACTGCTAATAGTCCTTAATTTTCATAAGTGTTAAATTCAATGGAAAAAAATATTGAAAGAAATCATGTGGCATTAAACTATATAATTGTATTGTTTTGTACCAAATTCCCATACTGATGACTACAATCCCTTTTTTATCCATGCTCCTTGGATGATCCTTGCAATGCTATAGTAGGGGATTCTATGCTTATTAAAGACTGGGGCATTAACAACAAATATATCAAATGTAACAAACTCATATCATATGGCATTGGCACTGTTATCAAAAAGAACCTGTAGAACTCAGCAGGATTGGGGAATCAGCCCAGGATGAGCTGCTGTTGTCCACTGCTTTCCCAGTTACAAGCTAATCCAGGAGTAGTATTACAACCAATGATCTTTTAGAGTAAGAGAAGAGTCCTTTATTCAGAGATTCTCATGTGAAATTTATAAGTGAGACACATGACAAATACAGAAATGGGAGCAAGCTTTATACTGTCAGTTTAACTCCTTATCCTTCCCTTTAAAGTTTGGATTGGAGGAATTTACAATCAAAATTACAATTCTCCTTATCTGCTCATTCCATATTCAGAAAATGATGGTTGTCTTCTCCTTCAGGGTGTATCAGTTAATATGTCTGGGGTACTTTCAAAAAGTTTGTTCCTTGTCATTGACACTAGTTGATTTGGACTAGTTTAGACTTGGACCCCTTTATTAGAAACTGTTTAGCTGCTTTCTTGACTAACAAAGTGATTGGTTGAAGTTATCTTAAGATTTTCTCCCTTCCCTTCATCCTGTTTTGAAAATATCTTTGGAAACCTAATTTTTTATACGCCTCACAGAAAAAAATATTTCTTCTTGATCAAAATTAAGAAATTATTATTCTAGGAATAAAATAGTGAAAAGCATCAGGTTGGATTTGTAGTTAGACTATATATTTGAGAACAAGTTTTAGCAAAGTCTTCAAAGTTCTTTGTGAGGTGCAATAGGTGTATCCCTTGCTATGAGAAGAAATGCTTCCAATATCATTAGTTTTTATTGTTCACAAAGTATAAGGCAATCTTTACTAAAAATAAGATTCATCATTACAAATAAGGTCAGCATAAAAAAAAATACCATTTCAACTACATAGACAGATGTAGACATACATACATACATATATATACATATATATATATGTATATATATGTATGTATGTATGTATACACACATACAAACATATAAATATACATTACTAAGGTGCCCAGAAATAAATCAATATCCCAGCAAATTTCAGATAATTCACTATGGAATCTGAGGACAAATAATGCTTTATGTATGGCAAGGTTATTTTCACTAATTCTTTTTTGGAAAAAGCTATCTAGAGACATAAGCTTATCATAGTTTGCCAAAACAATGTGGCTCCCCCACTTTAAATTCAGGGTGGGGTCCAATTTTTATATACATGATAATATGTTCCCAAGTTTTTCCTTTAGTATTTCATTTGTATTAACTTTTTGCTGCAATATTTGTCTCAGTAATCCCCAGCTATGTGTTCTTCCTCTTCTTTTCTAAAGTTAGGGAGATAATGATTCTTTGCAAGAGGATGACTGAAGTTTTATAGTGCAGACTACAGCAAAATAGAAACCTAGAGGAGAGGAGGAAAAGGCACTAGGCAAGTGGCCACTTGAGGCCCATAAATTATGACCACAACTGGAGCCAGTATCATTTAAGTACTCTTTAGTTTCTGATGATAAAGCACCAGCTTATCACCAGGCTGACAGCTGCAAAACCCAATGTCCCCAGCTTACTGCTTTTCCATGCTTTATCCAGTCAGCCACATGGAATTGAACTACAAGGTAAAGTATTATTCCAACTGGATCTTAAGGAAGGAAGTGCAGCACACAAATGTTTGTATCCTGTGGGTTGTTCCCACTCAGAAATCACCTTCCCAGTGTATAACCTAGATTAGTTATTAAGAATAGTTTTTGTATTGCTCACTGGTATAATTTGTCTTTTTGGTTTTAACTAGGAATTTTATTCTTGAATGTCTCTCACACCTCTTGAGATAAAATTCTTCTTTAAGTTTTAGACTAAGATTACAGCTATTTTCTTTGAACTTTTAGAAATTTATTTTAGTAAATTCTATGCCCAAAACACTGTTCTTAACTTTCATGACATACAAAATAGTATGCCTTAATTCTTTCTATGACCCTAATTTTTTCTTCTTTTTTGCCAAGGTCTTTTATATTAGTAAGCATACTTCTAGAATATCAATCCTCTATTGTTAATTTTACCTTCCAAAATATGAAAAAGCAAGATAAGAAAAGAGATGTTCTCTTTTAGCACAAATTAACTTTAAGGTATTTCAGTAGTTGAAGCTCCTTTCCCCCCCCCCCCCCCCACACACATAGTTATGATAAATCTTAACTCCAGAAACTTACTGACCCTAATTAAGTCATTTAATCTATCTCAGTTTCCATGTTGGTAAAATGTTCAAATAATACCTACCTCCTATTATTGATATAAATATAAAATTAAATTATATTTGTAAAACACTTTGCAAATCTTAAAAAATATAAATGATAGCTGTGAAGCATTAATTTTATTATTACCGTCATTATTAGCAATAGGCATTATTACTGTGGTAATGTACCATACACTTCTACAAAAGAATCAACTGGAATTTTAAAATCTTAGAAGTAGAAGGGATGTAAGATGTTATTTTGGTTCAAGTTTTACTTTCAATAACATTCCTAAAAACACTTACTTAAAAACTTCCTGGAACAGGGTAAAGAAAATCCTGTAATGGAGTCTCTTCCACTTTAGAAATGTTAATATTGTTAAATCATTTTATTTGTTCAAATTGGGTTTTATTTTATTTTTTATTGTGTTCAGCTGAAATCTGCCTTCCTCCAGTATATGTCTTTAGTTTTAGCTAACATCTACTTTTGTGGTCACAAGAACAAGTCAAATTGCTCCTTTTTTCAACTTTATATTTTGTGAGAATTTAGCAATAAATAAGAAAGAAAAAAAAAAACTACCTAAAGAATGAAAGAAATTTTCATAGGAAAGTTCTCACATACACATATATATGTAGTTTAAGAATGTAGTAGCAAAATTACTCTTACAGTCTTATTCCAAATGATGAACTAATAAATTTTTATCAATTTCTCATTTTCTTTTCTTCAAGGTAAAAATGCATTTTACCAAGATACATGTTTTTAAATTTCCATAAGATGATAACAACCTTTCTCTGAATCTCTTTTTAATGTATTTTCTAAAATGAAATATCCAGAACTACACCAAATACCCTAGTTGTGAATTGATCAGCACAGAGTTGTACAATAGTATCATCTTCCTAAATGTGGACCTATGTTTTTCTTAATACAGACAACTATTACATGTATCTTTTTATATTTCCATGCCATACTACTCACTTAGATTGAGCTTTCAGACTATCAACAATCCTCTATCATTTTCTTCCTACATGAACTACTTCCTAGTTATATATCTTTCATCCTATAATTCTGCATTTACTTTAAAAGACACAAGTTTAGAAACATATTTATCCCTAAAGGATAACTTCAATGCATTAATGTGGTAATTAATATACAAATTATATTTCTTTTTATTCATTTATTTATTTATTTATTTTTAATTTTTATTTTATTTTATAATTATAACATTTTTTTGACAATACATATGCATGGGTAATTTTTTACAACATTATCCCTTGCACTTACTTCTATTCAGATTTTTTCCCTTCCTCCCCCAACCCCCTCCCCTAGATGGCAAGCAGTCTTATATATGCTAAATATATTACAGTATATTCTAGATACAATATATGTGTGTAGAACCGAATTTTTTGTTGCACAGGAAGAATTGGATTCAGAAGGTAAAAATAACAGTTTACATTCATTTCCCAGTGTTCCTTTTCTGGATGTAGCTGGTTCTGTCCATCATTAATCAATTGGAATTGGATTAGCTCTTCTCTATGTTGAAGAAATCCACTTCCATCAGCATACATCCTTGTACAGTATCATTGTTGAAGTGTATAATGATCTTCTGGTTCTGCTCGTTTCACTCAGCATCAGTTGATGTAAGTCTCTCCAAGCCTCTCTGTATTTCTCCTGTTGGTCATTTCTTATAGAACAATAATATTCCATAACATTCATATACCATAGTTTACCCAACCATTCTCCAATTGATGGACATCCATTCATCTTCCAGCTTCTAGCCACTATGAAAAGGGCTGCCACAAACATTTTGGCACATACAGGTCCCTTTCCCTTCTTTAGTAGTTCCTTGGGGTATAAGCCCAGTAGTAGTATGGCTGGGTCAAAGGGTATGCACATTTTGATAACTTTTTGGGCATAATTCCAGATTGCTCTCCAGAATGGTTGGATTCTTTCACAACTCCACCAACAATGCATCAGTGTCCCAGTTTTCCCACAGCCCCTCCAACATTCATCGTTATTTGTTCCTGTCATCTTAGCCAATCTGACAGGTGTGTAATGGTACCTCAGAGTTGTCTTAATTTGCATTTCTCTGATCAATAGTGATTTGGAACACTCTTTCATATGAGGGGAAATAGTTTTAATTTCATCATCTGAAAATTGTCTGTTCATATCCTTTGACCATTTATCAATTGGAGAATGGCTTGATTTCTTATAAATTAAAGTCAATTCTCTGTATATTTTGGAGATGAGGCCTTTATTAGAACCTTTAACTGTAAAAATTTTTTCCCAATTTGTTACTTCCCTTCTAATCTTGTTTGCATTAGTTTTGTTTGTGCAGAAACTTTTTAATTTGGTGTAATCAAAATGTTCTATTTTATGATCAATAATGGTCTCTAGTTCTCCCTTGGACACAAACTCCTTCCTCCTCCACAAGTCTGAGAGGTAAACCATACCATGTTCCTCCAATTTATTTATGATTTCGTTCTTTATGCCTAAATCTTGGACCCATTTTGATCTAATCTTAGTATGTGGTGTTAAATGTGGGTCCATGCCTAGTTTCTGCCATACTAATTTCCAGTTTTCCCAGCAGTTTTTGTCAAATAATGAATTCTTATCCCAAAATTTGGGATCTTTGGGTTTGTCAAAGATTAGATTGCTATTTTTATTCACTATCTTGCCCTGTGAACCTAACCTATGCCACTGATCAACTAGTCTATTTCTTAGCCAATACAAATTATATTTCTTAATGCATTTCTATCCCTCTCAATTTTTTCTTACCCCAAAATTTAATAATCATGTAATTTTTACTTCCACCCAAATCACTTATGAAAATTTTAGCAAGCCTGGTAAGAAGACAGAGCTTTATGACATTGTACTAGAGATTTTGGGGTAATAGATACTGCATCAGAAAGAGTATCAAGTCTGGAATCAATAATACCTTAATTCAAATACCATCTGAAATACTTATTAGTTATTTGACCTTAGGCAAGAAACTTAATCTTGTTTGCCTCAATTTCCTCATTTATAAAATGGCAAATCACTTTAGTATCTTTGCAAAGAAAATTCCAAATCATGTCATAAGCATCATGCTTCATTGAAATGACTGAAATGAAATGAGCATCAATCATAGATCTCTCACTATGTTTAAAATATTAATCTACTAACCAATACCCTTGGATCTTTTCAAGTAATCCTTTCTCAATTTACCTAACTGTAATGTTATCCTATCTACATCTCTCCATTTTCCGCACAAAATATCATGATAGAATATGTCAAATAAATATCAATAGCATATACCAAACTAACCATTTTAATATAAAAAAATGAAATGAAGCAAATTTGGAATGACAGATTTAATTAACCCATAGGTCTCTTAGTGAATCAAACCTTCCTTTCTAAGTACTTATAAATCATCGACTTCATATATATTATAATATGGATATAATTAATATGTAATAATATATTACAGATCCTAAAATTTTACCAGAAACCATGGCAAACTTATGAGCCTATTTAATAAAATATTTACTTTTTTCTCCCTCAACATTTTTTTAAAAAATGTTCTTTACCCAGATTCCTCAAAGAATTCTACAATATTTCATCAATTTCATCAGCTAGTTCCTTCAGAAGCCTGAGAAACATTTAATCAAAGCCTGGTGACATACTTTGTGTTAACTGGAACACTAAAATAAAATATGGAATGTAATTCACAGAAACTAAGAAAGACATATAGATTGATCCACAGCAAATTAAGCTGAACTAGGAGGGATACATATAAAATAACAACAATGTAAAAACAAGACAGAACTGAAGGACATCAGTACCCTGATTAATGAAATGTCTGATCATTTTTAGAGAACTTACTTATAGGTGCAGGTTGACCATGATATGATGATATCAAAATAGTACTTGGGGGGTATGGAGGGAGCAGCAGAGCCAAGATGGTGGAGAGAACCTGGAAGTTACATGAGTTTTTCTCAGTCTCCCAGAAAACAATGTTAAATCAAGTGTTTAAATGGATTTTGGGGTGACAGAATTCACAAAAATTCAGTGAGACAATTTTCTAGCTTAAAATATCTTGGAGGGGCAGTTAGGTGGTAAAGTGGATAGAGCACCAGTCCTGAAGTCAGGAGGATCTGAGTTCAAATCTGATCTCAGACACTTAACATGTCCTGACTGTGTGATCCTGGGCAAGTCACTTAACCCCAACTGCTTCAACAAAAATAAAACCACAGAAACAACAAAAACAACATCTTGGAAGAATCAGGCAAAGGGGAAGATACCCCAGTACAGACAGAATGCAGGGAATTTAGCAGGAGGCTCTTCTTACTCAAAATACAGACCAAAAGCAGAGGCCCTTCCATCCTGGCTCGATATGGCTATAACTTAGCAGGCCAGCTATGAAATTTCCAACCCAAACACAGAAGGCAAATTGTAAGTCCCTTAAACCTGCATAGCTGGCAGGATAAAGCCAGGCCAATCTAGCACATTTGAAAACCCTGCAGCATCTCCAACCCCAGTATGGAAAGTAAATAAGAAGCCCCCTTGTTGACTTGAAAAATAAGCTTGGGAAAGGCTTTCCTATGCCCTAGGAGAACTCAACTTTTATAAATGAGTAGAAATGCGAAAAGAGTCCTAATCATCCAAAGTCGTAATGATGAAAGAAAACAGCAATCTAAAAATGAAGAGATATAGAAAAAAAATCAAGAAAAGAAATGAGATCTATGCAGGTGAATTATGAAAAAAAAAAAAGTTGACAGCTTGTTTGGGAACAGGAAACTTGGAAGAGGAAGCCAAAAAAAAAAATGATGGAAGAAAATAATAGATTTTAACTTTATTGCCTTCTGAGTATATATGTTTATCTTCCTTTTCAGCTCACTAACTTTCTGTAGTCAGAATTTTTTCTGCTTTTTGGTCATTTTCCCAGGTTATTTATTGACTTTTAACGTTATGCTAACATGAGCCTCTGCTTCTGTGGAGAAGGGCAAACTTTCCCAATCTTCAGAATTTTTTACAATTCTTATCAGACCTAATTCTTGGGTGTTGTAAGCTTTTGGTTATCCAAAGGTAGTATGACCTAAGGAGATTTTTCTTGAATAGGAAGTGGATTCAAGGGAAGAACTCTTGAAAGAGCTCAAAAAGAAACATAAAAATCATACAAGAGAGATTGAAGAAAAGTTGGGAAAAGAAATGAGGATAATGAAAGATAATTTCTTTTTTTAAAGAGTCAACACCTTGAAAAAAGGAGACAATTTCTTTAAAAAGTAGAATTGGTCTTACTAAGTAGAAAAGGAAGTTCAAAAACAACCCAAGGGGAAAAAAAAAAACAAAAAAACTCCTTAAAAGTTAGAATTGGATAAGGGTTGGTTAATAACTCCATAAAAAATCAAACAACATCTAAGCAAATTCAAAAGAATGAACAAACAGGAAAAAAAAATACAAAATACCACATTGGAAAAACAACAAATCTAAAAAAAAAAAAAAAAAAAAAAAAAAAGATCCAAGAGAGACAATATTAGAATCATTGAACAACCTGAAAGCCATAATCAAAAGGAGAACCTTTACAGAATTTTTCAAGAAATTATCAAGGAAAACTGACCTTATATCTTGGAAACAGAAGGCAAAAATAGGCATTGAAAGAATCCACTGAATAGCCCAGGAAAAAAGTTCCCAAAATAAAAATTCCAAGGAATATTATGGCCCAATAAGAGATTGATCAGGTCAAGAAAAAATACATCAAATGGCTAGGAATAAATATTCAAATATTGTGGTGGCATAATCAGGATTACATAAGACTTGACAGCTGCAATATTAAGGGATCTAAAATTATGGAAAGTGATATTTAGGGAGTAAAGGAGCTAAGATCAAAATCAAGAATCACCTGCCAGAGAAATTAAGTATAATATTTCCAGGAGGAAAATAGTGATTATATGAAATAAAAGGATGTCAAGTTTTTATAAAGAAAAAGAATTTTGAACAAAAATAATCTCCAATATAAAAACCCAATAGAAACCTAAAAAGTTAAAAAGGGGAAAGAAAACAAAAGTGATCCAATGGAACTTCCCTAAAAGAGAAGCTGATATTTGTAATTTAAAAAAATTCTACCACTAATAAGATAGCTAGAAAGATATACATACAGAAAAGATACGAGTATCAGTTGACTATAAGGGAATAACAAAATAATAATAATAATAATAATAATAATTAAGCCATGAGAAAGATGACTTCACTGAGTACAGAAGAAAGGGAAAGGTCGAATTGGGTAAATTGTAAAAACCCTCTGAATACCTTACCATACATACCATAAAACAATGCTTGGAGGAGTAGAACTCACAATAGGATGGACTGAAATAATTTTCTAACCAAACAAAACTTAGAAAGCAGGAAAAGAATGTTGCATTTGGGTGAGAGTAGATCACAATCCAGGATATGCTACATATTCTTATGCCTCAGCAAACCAGAACCAGATCTTGGGAGCTACTAAATCATTAGGAGCAATGGCTGCTTTCAAAGCTTTCAGCTCATAGATGGTAAGATGGTCAAACAATTGGTCAGAAAGAGATTGTGGGCTTCCAGTACCAAAACAGGATTCATTTTCTTTACCCATACTCTGAACCAGTTCCAGGGAGAGTAGGAACACTAGTGTACCAGAGCTTGTTGTTGCATTGGGGCAGGGACCTTGGTCAGAGTTCCAAGGTAGAAAATAGTGCTTGTGGTCACTTACAGACCAGAGCATAGGCCAGGAAAGTAATAAACACATTTCTCTTTACATCATATCACCTAGGAAGAACTGATAACCAGCAAAATCCAGAAGGAAGGAAGAAAAACAATTCTATTTAAAATAACTACAGGAGATAGAACCAAGATGGCTAAAGTAAAGGCAGTGACTCACCCAAGATCTCCCCCAAACCTGTCTAAATACCTTTAAATTTTAGAGCACACAAATCCACAAAAATGATAGAGTGGAACAATTTTCCAGTCAAAGGCAACTTGGAAGGTCAGAAGAAAAGGTCTATTGCCCTAGGGCAGGAGTGTGATACAGTCCCAGTGCAGGCCAGATCAATGTAGCCCCAGTCCTACTCCCAGTAAACCAGGAGCAGATCTTACAAATCACTGTATCAGCAGCTGCTGTAGCAGTAACACAGGCTTTTATAAAGCAGAAGAGACAGCAAAATTAGGTTGAGATAGTAGACAGCAAAACATTGGTCAGGAGGAAAAAAGTGAAAGGAGAGGACAAATAGTAAGAAAAATAGAATGGAGGGAAATATACAGTCAATTATCATAATTTGTGAATGTAATATATGAACCCTCCATAAAACAGAAGTAAACATATTGGGTAAAAAATAAGAATCCCACAATATGTTGTTTGCTTATTTGTTTTTACGAGAAATATTTATAGTAGAGAAATACATTGATAGCAAAGGTAAGGGACAGCAACAGAACCTATTATCTTCAGTTAAAGTAAAAAAAAAAAAATAGTAAACCTGATTTCAAACAAAGCAAAAAAAATATTAAAAATATATCTGATTAAAAGAGATATAGGAGGAAACTACATCTTGTTAAAAAGGTATCATAGATAATGAAGTAATATAGATACTACACATATATGTTCCAAATGGCATAGCATTGAAATTCTTAAAGGAGAAGTTAAGTGAATTATTGGTCGTTGCCAAAGAGAAGATGATGACATAAATATAAAACAGACAATTTTGTATTAAATTTAAAAGCTTTTGCACAAACAAGGCGTAAACAATTGCACAAGCAAAATGAATGCAACAAAAATTAGAAGGAAAGTAGAAACCTGGAAATAATCTTTTCAACAATAGTCTGTGATAAATGCCTCATTTCTCACATATGTAAAGAGCTGAGTCACATTTATAAGACTAAAATCATTCCCTATTTGATAAATAATCAAAGAATCTGAACAGGCAGTTTTCAGATGAAGAAATCAAAGCTATGTATAGGCATATAAAGAAGTGCTCTAAATAATTTTTGGTTAAAAAAAATGCAAACTCAAACAATTCTCAGATTCTACCTGATACCTATTAGATTGATTAATATAATAAAAAGGGGAAAATTATAAAAACTGGAGATGATGTAGGAAAATTAGGACACTATTGTCCTGTTGGTAATATTGGGAAATGATCCAATTCTGGTGAGCAGTTTGGAACCAAATTGTGTATATCCTTTGATCCAGCAATACCAATCTGTATTCCAAAGAGATAATAAGTCTTTTGGAAAAAAGGCTTATATGATCAAAAAATTTTGGAGCAGCATTTTTGTGGTTGCAAAATATTGAAAACTGATGTAATTCTTTACTGAGCAAAGACTGAAAAACTGTGACATATGAATAATGGAATACGACTGTGCAATAAGAAATTAACAGGAAAATTTTAGAAAAACTTAAAAAGACTTCTGTGAACTAATGGGAAGTGAAATGAACAGGACCAGGAGAACATTGTATGTACTACCTACAACATTGTGTGATGATCAATTATGAACGACTCAGCTCCTCTCAGCAACGTAATGGTCTAAAACATGTTCACATTAGTCAGTAAGGAAAATGCTATTCACACCTATATAAAGAACTGAAGGACTTTGAATGCTTATGGCGACATCTTTTTTTTTTTCTTTTTTATGTTTTTTTTTCCTTTTGATTGGTTTCATCTTTTGCAACTGTGACTATTATGGATTTTTAAAATATGATAGCACGTGTATAGTCTATATCAATTTGCCTACAATGTTAGGAAAAGGGGAAGCGAAGTGAAAGAAAAAGAAAATTTGGAGTTCACATCTTATAAAAATATAAATGCTAAAAATTGCCTCAATATGTAAATACTAAAACTAAAATACTATCAAGGAAAACTAATAAAGATTATGGCAACTGATCCTGTCACTTCCTGGCAAAGAAAGGAAAAAGAAATGAAAGCATTGTCAGATTTTTGGACTCAAAGATCACTACAGATGGTGACTATGAAATTAAAAGATGCTTGCTCTTTGGAAGAATAAATCTGGAAAACATTAGAAACAGAGATATTATCTTGCCTATAAGGAACTCTACAATCAAAACTATAATTTTTTGCAGTTGCAATATATAACTGTGAGAGCTGGACTACAAGGAAGACTGAGAACCACAGATTTGATGCTTTTAAATTGTAGTATTAGAGAAGATTTTTTTTTTTTTTTTTTAGTGTCTCTTGAATAGTAATGAGTTCAAATGAGTCAATACTTAAATTAACTCAGACTATTCACTGGAAGGTCAAACATTGAAAGTGAAACTCAAATACTTTGCCCAAATAATGAAAAGATAGAACTCTGATGCTGAAAAAGATTGAAGGCAGAAGGAAAATGGGACAGCAGTGCATGAAATGAATTAATATTTTCATGGCAGCAATAAATATTAGCTTGAACAAACTTTGGGAGATAGTAGAGGATAGAAAACCATGGTATGTTATAGTTCATGGAATCAAGAAGACCTGGACATAAATGAAAAAATAAGCAATAATAGCAAAGCATATATTCATACAATATACATCTATGTACCTTTGCATTTATCTAAATTAAATTTTATGATGAATAGATTGGATTTTATAACAAGGATTTAATTATATAATTGCTATGTGGATTTGGGTAGTTTAATTTCTGGATATATAATGCATTGGGAAAAAAATACTTTTTTTTCTGTCTCTCCAGAGTTGTTTTTTTTTTTTTTTTTTTTTTTTTTTTTTTTTTTTTTTTAATTTTCTTAATGAAAATAATCAAATTTTTAACAAATTTTGATTTAATTCAATTTATTACCTCAATTTGCGATTGTAAATTTGTTAATAAAACATATTATTGACATGTAAAATAATTTTAGTTTTGGATTGTTTCTTTACCTCTAATTTTATGGAAATTTTAATGTTTCATCTTCAGACCTGGTTCTAAATCTAATGCATAGCATGAGTAAGTACCTTAAATTTTGTCTTCTTCCTCTTCCTCCTTTTCTTCTCTGTGATGCGTTTCCTTAGCTTCCTCCTCTTCCTTCTTCTCCTTCTTTCTTCTTCTTTTTCTTTTTCTTCTTTTTTCTTTCTCTTATTTTCTTCTCTTCTACTTCTCTTCTTTCTCTTTTTCTTCTTTTTCTTTCTCTTCTACTTTTCTTTCTCTTTTTCTTCTTTTTCTTTCTCTTCTCTTCTTTTTCTCTTATTTTCATCTTCTCACTCCTCCTTGTCCTCTGTTTTTTTCTCATCTCTCTGTCTCTCTGTCTCTCTCTCACTCTCTCTTTCTCTATTTGTCTTTCTGACTCTGTCTCTGGCTGTCTCTCTCTTTCTTATCTGGAAAATGAGAGGATCTGACTACATGGCCTTTGTAATTCTGTCCCACTCTAACTGTACATCTATGACCTTTTGGAAAATTCTAATAGCCAAAGTCTAGTAGAAATTAAGAAAAGTTTATAAGAACATGATCCAGCAAGTTCAAAGGATAAAAAAAGATTTTCAAATGAAAAACGCAAATCTCAGCATTGATTACTAAATTATAAGAAATCTGAAATTTATAATTACTCTTCACAACCTCCAAATTGGGAAAGATAGAAATACTGGGTCAGTTCTGGAAAGATCAATATCCTGTTGGTGAATGTCTAAGTGCTTCAAGTGTTGCTAAATAAAATAAAATTTGGTGCACAAAGTTTGCATCCTCTTGTGCAAAAATACTGTACTAAGTTTATAACTCTCATTGGTTAATGACAAAAAATTACTGTATGTACTATAATAGTTACAATAGTATTATTTCTTGTAGCAAAAAAGCTGGAAACAATTTATACATCTAAGTTTTGGAGAATGACTAAACAAATCTAATTTAGGAATTGTCAAAGAAAAATAATGAAACTTTGAAGTATATCAGGCCCAAGTGTGCCAGAAATTTGAGCATGAAATGTTAAAATTGAGTCTGGGATTAATATTCTACTGTATAGAATGAACAAAAGGTCAATTGATTGGTTCCGTAAGCACTCTGTCATGTGTTTTGAAAGAATCAAAAAGAACCTTCCTTGAAGTAATATACTAATCCTTATGGAATAGGAAAGAAAATAATTTTAAATAGAAAAAATGTATTTGTGAGAGGTTCTAAATTTAATTGCTGTTTGTATTCATTTTCCATAAAACCTTACTTGTCATTTGTTTTGTTGTGTTTTGGTTGTTGTTATCATGTTTTATATTCTTATAGAGAAAAAGATATCTAAAAACAATTTAATTTTTTTTAGCTTTTAAAGAATGTAGTGAAAGGTATCTAAAATTAAAAAATGACAATTATGAATAATTAATCACAACATGACAAGACCTGCATGTACTCATGCAACTTAAAGAAAACAGAACCAAAAATAACATTATCCAAAATTACTACATTAATGTAAATGATGGCAGCACTAAAAAAAAAAAAAAAAAAAAAAAAAAAAAAATAGAATGCAGGTCAAATATGATGGTTAATGATTTCAGCCATACTTCTCTGTTTTTGATTATAAAAAACTAACGCATGAATAGAAAATTACATGAACTGTAAATCTTAATCACTATGTTAGGTGCTTTATTGTTTATGGGAAGGTCTCATGGGGACAGGTTAGTATGATGATATTTGTTTATCAAAATGATATGCATCAATAAAAATATCTAAATACAAAGTTAATGGAAATAATTCCCCAGGAGGGAAATAACCAGGTTCTTTAATCTGCTATTTGTGAACAGGGTTCAAGCACTCCATTTCTATTAGATATTATAAATTTAAATACTATCCCTCCACCATCTCCCTGTAGCGAGCTGTCGTCCCCAGAAGCTGCTGGATCGCTCTCTGGGAAGAGATCTGCTGTGTATACTCAAATCTCTCAGACAGATTCTTCTTCCTGTAACGAACCGTTGTCTCCAGGCAGTTGCTGTTAACTCTTGTCCAAAGAAGTGACTTCCCTTCCTGCAGTTATTATTCTGATTATTAATAAAAAAAGAAAGACACATCCTTTAATTTCTTACTATTGCTTTTTTATCACAGATTCTGTTTTCTTTTATTGTTGTTATTTACTGGGGGGGGGGAGATGTTAGGATTACTAACCCCCCAGTAAATAACAACAATAAAAGAAAACAGAATCTGTGTCTTTCTTTTTTTATTAATAATCAGAATAATAACTGCATACTATAATAATTTCTTCTTATGGGTTCAAAGAAATATATTGATTTATTTATTAAAATGTACAGAAATGTATAAGGGAAGAAAACACAAATTTATACTTTGCATTATAACTTACTTTGGATAATAATTTATAAAAAAAAAAAAAAAACATTTTACTGTGTGTTAATTCTGTTCAAGGAACTAGAAGGAAAAATATTTATGTATAAGGAATGTGATATTCCTGTCACTAGCAACACCAAATCAATGATCAATTTCTGAGGACTGGCAATTAAGTCCAAATGCCTTGAGAATAATTATGGTCCTATAATTGCCTCAGAACTTCCCACTCCAGTCTACAGCCCTGCTTCCAGCATACACTCTGTTGTTACTGTCCCATTATCCATAGAGCTACCCTAATAGATTTCATCTGGGAACAACTTCTGCAGATTTATTAACCCCAGTTACCTTATCAGTCATAGATACTAAATACCCAGAAAATAATGTTCTCACCACAAAAATCCTGGATACTGTTAAATGATTCATGTCAGCTATTTGTATGTTATTATAAATTGAAGTGACTTTAAGTAAAATGTGAAAATACACATTAATGTTGCACAGTAAGGACCACTAGATTCTTCCACATTACTAGTAATTGGAAGTTTCTACATATGGAGAAGGTGTACAGAAAAAATAATCCTATAAAAGAGGGAATTGTTTTAGAATATGAGTTTCCTGAGGATAGGGATTATTTTATTTTCATATTTATATCCCCAATGCTTAACACAATCTTTGCTTCACATTTAATAATTTTTTGCATTCATAAATTCATTCATTTGCTTAGCTTCTGTCCTGATTACCTACTTAGATGGATGTTAATTTATTCTGATCTATATTAAACACTATGTATTTAGCAGTATTTTTCAGCAATGAGTTCCTCTACTTTGGTAGCCCCATGACATGATCCCATTCTGCAGTGACTGTTCTTACTGATGTTCTAGTGCTTCCTCAAAAGCCAGGAATAAACAAAAATAAACAAACAAATAAAAAAACCACTCTAAATGAACCCCCAAGAAAATAAATTATCTTTCTGACAGATATTCTTTTTCAATCTTTGACAAAGATTTTGTTAAATTCAGCAGGTGATCTTAGTTAAAATATTTTTTTCTAATCATTTTGCATGAACCAGAGATTTTTGTAAGCAAATAATCAGTGGAATGTCAATTATATAATAAAAATAAAGCCCATATACTTGCTGAAAGAAAAAGGAAGAGAAAAAGCTTAGAAGTCTGGGAATAGGGTCAGATGGATGGAAATTGAAGAAGTCTAGAAGTGTGTCAGCCTGCTCATCGCCCATGGCTCCTTCTTTGCTTTTCTACTACTACATTTATCTTCAAGAAAGTAGATCCAAGGAAAGTAAGTATTCTCTGCCTATCCATCTTGGTAACTTAATGCTTCTCTCTGCCTGCAGCTATATACATTAACGTTTTAGGTAAAATCTATAGGCTGATCAATCTTCTGTATGAGCTGTAGCATCAATCTGTCATGTACTGTAACTCACCTCTTTTCCACATCCACATTTCCCCAAACCTGCATTTATGTTGCCAGATGATTCTGCCAATGTGCTGCATGGCAAAAGACCACTCATATGTTAGCTATGCTTATTAGCAACTTAAGATTCACCATGAACTGCTCCTTGATAGATGGCTACATTAATGTAAATGTAACATAACTTATAAATCTCTAGGCACTACAATCTCAAGAGAGAAAAATCCTGTTTTCCTGTTAGTCACAAGATGAAACTTCAGTCATAAAACTGGATACATCACATTCTGATCAAAAATTGCACAATGCAAGCAATAATAGCATGTTGCATCAGGACTTTAAATACAAGCTGACATATTACAGATTTCTATCTCCCTTGGAAAGGATTATTGATAGAATGAACTTTAAAAGACTAATGATAAAATTCCTATAGGAATAATTTTTATAGAAAGTAGAAAGTTGAGTATAGGGCATAAACAGACCTTGATCAGTCTGACACACAGACCACCTGAATAATCCATGAATATTAGATTTCTACCATGTGATCCAAATCCCTCAAAGTTCTGTGATAGTTTAGATTAACCTAACTTCAAGTCTATGCCACTCATTCATTATAATTATTTATTATTACATTAACCAAATTAAATCATAATTATTATTAATAATAATAACTTACTGCAATGCTTCAGGAAATCTGTGATATCAACCATATGGTTGCTCTTTCTTTCTGAAACATTGCTACAGTCAGGATGTAACCTCTCCCCATTTCCGAAATTGTTTTTCAGAATGTCTTGGTGTGGAACAGACATTAGTGCTTTTGCATAGTTTGACTCCCATTCTTAGACGCATCCTTAATTAACTCCTCCTTAAGAGCTTTTTCAGAATCCCCAAGTTTTGGTCTTTCTCTAATCACTTTGAATTTACATATATATATATATATATATATATATATATATATATATATATATATATATATATATATATATATATATATATATATATATATATATATATATATATATACACACATATATATATTTATATATATACACATATATATTTATATATATATTTATATTTATATATAATGTAAGCATATACATAATATATATTATATACGTATATATACAATGAAATGTATTACATTATATGTATATATAATGTATATATATATGTCTAAATATACATATATACATGTATGTGTATATGTATGAATGCATGTATAAACTTAGCTACATAGATTCTTCCCCCCAATTCCTACAGAGTAGAAAATAAGTTCCTTGAGAGCAGGGGTTATATAATTTTTGTCTTGATATATCCAATGCTTAGCACACTGCTTTAGAAGGTGCTTAAATATTGGTGGAATGTGTATGAATCGCTCTACACTGAGCAAGGTTGTTCCTTAAGACAGGAAAGAAACACAGTATAATAAAAGATCTCTACTCAATGTCATTCTTACTTGATGGAATTTGACATGTTTCTGTTGTGCTGTCATAAGAGGTACCCTATTTTACAATGTCATTTATATAGTATTATTTTAACCCAAAATGATATTAATTGTATCATTTGATCATAACAATAATTTTATCATGTAAATGTTATTATTTCTCTCTTACAGATGAAAAATAAGGATAAAAGAAAACTTAAGTGATTGCAACCCAGGTAATGTAGAGTATGATCAATCCTTCAATCAGTAAGTATGTTTTAGATACTTAGACACATGTGCTAATCTCTGGACATACACTGATAAAAGTGAAACAACTCCCACTTTCAGAAGCTTATATTCTTAATGAGATGACAACATGCATACAAATAGATATATGCATATTTATACATAGATGTATTATATATGGTTATATATACACACAGATATTTACTCATATATATGTGCAATGTGTATAAACATATATTTTCATGCACATAAATAAATGTTTATGTATAAATGCAGTTGCACATAAGTATACATACATACATATATATATATATATATATATATGTATATATATAAATATTCAAAATACTGTTGGGCTTAGAAAGCAGTTAACTGGTTCCTAGATGGAAAGAGAGGTGATCAGGAAAGGCTTCATATAGACAGTAGTCTATCAAGTATACTCTTGTAGAGAAAAACAGGAATTCAAAGGAGTAGAGGTGAAGAGAAATTCCATCCAAGAGAAAAGCCATTGAAAAGATGAAGCTCATTTTGGACAGAAAATGTCAACTAGGTAAGCATAACTGGATCACAGAAGGTGTTGGAAGGACTAATCTACATGAAGAATGGAAAAGTAAGAAGTGTCATGGATATAAAGAGTTTTAACTTTTGATTAAGAGATAATATGGAGCAGAGTTTTAATATGAACAAAACTTTAAGAAATTTTTAAAAAATTGGGAGGCTGTGGAGAAATGCATTAGATTGGAGAAAGACACTTGAGGCTGAGAGACCACATAGGAAAATAAGGCAGTAGTTTTAAATTAAGTTTAAAAATAAGAGTGGCTTTGTGCATGCCAAAGAGGGCACATATGAGAAATGTGCAATTAGAAATAACAATATCTGTGGTGCATAGAGCATGTTGTCCTGGAATCAGGATGATTTCAGTATCTAGCCTCAAATTCTGTGTGTGTGTGTGTGTGTGTGTGTGTGTGTGTGTGTGTGTGTGTGTGTTTTGAGTTTTTTTTTTTTTTAATTAATTATAGTTTTTTTCTTTTCTTTACCAGATATATGCATGGGTAATTTTGCAGCATTGATAATTGCCAAACCTTTTGTTCCAATATTTCCCCTCCTTCCCTCTCCCCCCAGATGGCAGGTTGACCAAAGCATGTTAAATATGTTAAAGTATAAATTAAATACAAAAATGTATACATGTCCAAACAGTTGTTTTGCTATACAAAAAGAATCGGACTTTGAAATAGTGTACAATTAGCCTGTGAAGGAAATCAAAAATGCAGGTGGACAAAAATTTAAGGATTAGGAATTCTATGTAGTGGTTCATAGTCATTTCCCAGAGTTCTTTTGCTGGGTGTAGCTGGTTCAGTTCATTACTGCTCTATTGGAATTCATTTGGTTTATCTCATTGTTGAAGATGGCCATGTCCATCAGAATTTATGATCATATAGTTGTTGTTGAAATATATAATGATCTCTTGGCCCTGCTCATTTCACTCAACATCAGTTTATGTAAGTCTCTCCAGGCCTTTCTGAAATCATCCTGTTGGTCATTTCTTACAGAACAATAATATTCCATAATATTCATATACCACAATTTATTCAGCCATTCTCCAATTGATGGGCATCCACTTAGTTTCCAGTTTCTGGCTACTACAAAGAGGGCTGCCACGAGCATTCTTAAACATACAGGTCCCTTTCCCTTCTTTAAGATCTCTTTGGGATATAAGTTCTGTAGTAACACTGCTGGATCAAAGGATGTGCGCAGTTTGATAACTTTTTGAGCATAGTTCCAAATTGCTCTCCAGAATTAGCCTCAGACTCTTACTAGGTGTGTGATCCTGGGCAAATCATAACCTTGATATTTTGAACATGGTTGGTTGGAAGGATAGTGATACTCTCAGGGTAACAGAAACATTCAGAAGAGGGATGGGTCTATGGAACCAATATAATGACTTTTGTTTTGAACATATTCAGTTCAAAATATCTATAACAATCTAGTTTGAATGACTACCAGTTAGAGATATGGGAGCAGAGATTGGTTTCAAGATTAGGTCTACATAGAAAGATACAGGACTCATCAGCATAGTGATAATTTTTTAAAATAAAAAATTTTAAATCATTTTCTAGATTTTAAAACATTATGAAATACTATTTGTTAGCTAGTTTAATTATAATTGAACCAGAGGATATTCTTAAGATGAAAAAAACAAAAGAGAAGATGGCTAGGCACAGACCCTTGATAAACATCTACAATAGACATGTGACAAAGATAATGAATGAGTGGATACTGAGGAAAAACAGTCATAGGAAGAGGAAGGAGAAGAGAGAAATCATGAAAATCCTAAGAATATTGCCAAAATAAGAGGGTAATAAACACTGGAAAATCCTGAAGAAGATCAGAATGAATGAAAGCTGCCAGAAAACCATTTTATTTATTTATTTATTTATTTATTTATTTATTTTTTTAATGGGAAGATTGGTAACTCTGGAGCAAGAAGTTTCAGCTGAATGATGAGGTTGTTATCCAGATTTCAGAGAGGTTAGAAAGCAATGAGATGAGAGGAAGTGCAGGAAATATGTGAAGATGGCGTTTTGCAGAAGTTGGCTGAGAAAGTAAGGAGAGATATAACATAAATTGTTTTTATTGATAGGAGAAAAGGAATCCATCGAGTAAGTAGTAGATTTTACTTAGTGTCCCTTTATAATCTGTCTTATCACACAATTCACCACAACAAATGACACTACCAGCTAAAGTCAATGTTTATGAAAAAATATAAACTAGTATATTTTCTAAACTCTAGAATCAAATTTTTCAAAACATACTGGGATACATTATTTTGTAGAAGGTGGAGCTTTGGGACATTTCACAGCTTTTAGGTGTAAAGATGAATCTTGTGGTTGCCAGAACTTTCAGTCTGACATTTTCTTCAAATACTAAATCTGCTTGGATAACAAAAACTGGTTTCTAATGGAAAATGACAGTTTGCCTTTGGTTCACCCTGATTTTTAAATATGGAAGCAACACACAGAAGGGTACTAAAAATATTTATTTTGCTGTATGTATTTATCATGAATATTTTTATACTCCCATAACAGTGAAATTGAATATTATTCTAGCTTTGTATTTTTTATTTTATATGTATTTTACTACTATTCTGCAAATATTCTGGACAATAACTTGAACTCCAAAGGGATTTTTAGAAACTCAAATTGTGAACTAAAGTTACATTGATGGAATATGGTAAGAATTCATTTAATTATCTTTTGAGTACCAAAAAACAAAAGCAATTTAAAAAGCACAGAAAGAAGAGTGACTAGCAAATAGGTTTTTCACAAGTAATTTTTATCCACTTTAAAGTCATTAGATGTTACTATTGATAATATATCCAACAATAGCTTAAACTACTAATGGTAGCATTGTGCTGAAGGTATGAATGCAAGATTAAATGTTGTTTTCATTCTTGGCCATACTATATCTATAATAATGTGTTCAGTTCCTGAAATTGAATTTTAGAAAAAGTATTTTCAGGCAAGAATGTGTACAGAAAAGAGAAACAAGAGTAATAAAGCATATTTAATCCATTGTTTGTGAGGATTTGTTTAAAAGAGCTAAGAATGTATTTCCTAGAGAAAAAAAAGATATGTAGGATGTTAGGCCTGTCTTTAATTTTTTGAGAGGCTGTCACTTTTCTGAATGTCTTATAAATGAACCTTGCCCATTTGATAAACATTCCAGGGAGAGGATTCTTTATTTTGGTACAAAGAGGAGAGAGGAAGGGGACTGAAAACTTTAAAGAATCATCCCCAAATGGATTAGACTCTTCAAATGTCATTGAGTTCAGTGTTATTAAAGTTTTTCAAGCACAGGATAAATAATCACTTGTTAAGGAATTTGTAACTCAGTTGCCTATGTGGCTAAATGTTGGATTGCTTCTCTGATATTCCTTGTGAATGAATGGCTTTATGATTTGGCTTATTTTATAAGAGATTCTGATATCATAAAGAAATTTGATTTGGATTTAATTAGCAAGGAATATACATAAGAAAGGTAAATCTTAATTTATCTTAATTTTTCACAGAACACATTTATCAACTAGGTACACATAATGCCTGAATATATAAAGCATGACATAAGGTCAAACAAAAAGTATTGTATAAAATCGGCAATGATTTTCTTTAGAATACATCATGAATTGTAGGCAAAGGGGCTTTGAATATGAAATCAGATGATCCATTACTAGTTATTACCTTTCTAAGTCACTTAATTTCTCTGCGATTCAGGTTACTCATCCATAAAATTGGGATGTTTCCCCTGTTTATCTCATGAAATTGTCTGAGAATTATAGCATTGTACTATAATAGAACTTTAAGAACACCAGAAGCCTTATAGTTTAACATATTATATGGATGAGGGAACTAAGGTTCATATTGTTAATTTACTTGCCCAAGATCACACAATCACGAGACGAATGTAAATTCTCTTACATCTGAAATAATTGCTGTTTTTATGGAGGCAAATCGGATAATTTATGTAAATTGCATTGTAATTATAAAAGTAAACAAAATATTATTAGTTGTTAGTGTTATCATTATTATTGTTAATCTCTCCTTGGAAAATCTGATGAAATTTACATAAAAATAGTCCTGAGAAAGTACTTTGTCTTTCAGTCTTTTATATTTAACGTCCAGTAGATTACTGTACAAATGGATAGAGTAATTGTTTTGTGCATCTAAATAAAAATGTTGGGAAGGGGAGGATTCAGGGAAAATGTCAGAGTAGGTCCATAAATTTCAAGCTCTCCAGATTTCCTCCACAAACAGAACAAATATGCATCTCAGGGTGAACATAAACTGGTAAAACATCAAGAAGACTTGGGGCAGAACTGCCCTCAACTGATTAGGAATGCTAGGTCCAACTATGCTGTAGAGAAGCATCTCTGGGTGAGAAGTAACCAGCACACCCAGTGGGTGTAGAAGTGGTGAAGCAGGGATGCTCCTGGCTGTGGGCACTTCCAGGAGAGTGGAGCTTTTGGTTTGGGATTTCAGGTCAGAGGAGAGAGCTGAAGTGAATGAAATCAGAGGCACCATACTCCAACCCCATGATTAGATATGTTTACACTAATACTTCTCATTAAAAAATAAATTGGCAAAGAAGAAATAACCCAATCAAAAAAACTTACTATGGGAATAAGGAAAACTGGAGTCCTTTCTTCAGAAAAGGACACTGAAGTAAATAGAGTTTTTTTCTATCTCCAAAGAGAATTTCTAGAAAAACTCCTAAGAGAATTTTAAAAAATCAACTGAGGGACATTTAGGAAAATTTTTAAAAATAATAACAAAATTAAAATCCAAGAAAAATAAGATTATGAAAAAGGTTATATAAATAGAAAAGGAGATACAAAACTTTAAATATGATAACCGTGAAAATTAGAATTGGTCAAGGGAAAATCAGTGAAGTTATGAGACCAAGAAATAACAAAACAGAATATAAAGAATGAAAAATAGAACAGAATGTGAAACATAAGAAAAAACAATGGATGTGGAGAATAGATCAATGAGATAAAACATAAGAATAATTGGATTACCTGAAAGCTTGACCAAAAAAAGAATCTTAACACAATAATGCAAGAAATAATCCAGGACAAATAGTGTACTGCAGTGATAGATCATGAGAGAAAAGGAGAAAAAAAAAAAAAAAAAAAAAAAAAAAAAACATTCACCAGTCTTTACCTCAAAGAAATCCTTTGTGGAAAACCCATAGGAATGTTATTTCAAAACCCCCAGATTAAAGAGAAAAATTTGGAAGAAAGAAGAAAGTAGCAATTCAAATATCCTGGAGTTACAATTAGAATTGTACAGGATTTATCAACTGCCACAATAAAAGACTGTAGGACCTGGAATTATTTATACCAACAATCAAAAGAACTAGGCCTAATACCAAAAATATCGTATTTGGAAAAATTATTCACAATATTCAAAGAATGAACATTCAACAAACTTGCAGATATGCTGGTCTTTCTATTAACCAAAAAAGAACTCAGTAGAAAACTTAATATATGAGCCAATATCTAAGATAAATTTTAAGGAACTTAATGTGGACAAATTCTTATGTTTTATCCATGGAAATGTATACTATAAGTTTACAATTGATGCCAGGAATTAGGCAGCACAAAAGAAAGATTTATACAAATCAGATGCAGAGGAAGAATAGACACAAAGACATTGGCAGGGAGACGGCTTGTAGTTCTGAAAACTTACTTACAATGAGGATGGATTAAATAGGCAACATTACATATATACTATCAAGGTTATAGCACTCTCCGAAATCTACAAAAAAATTAGGAAGGAAGGAAATTTGAAAATGATGCAAAGGGGAGGAAACAGAAGATAAGGGAGAGATTCATGGGTGGGGCAAGATTAAGGTATAGCAAGGCAAGTTACAGAGCAAAATTAATGTAGAAGACTTAGCAGAGATAGAAGAGATATGCATAAACATGACATAGATCAGAGTCAAATTTATTAGAAAAAAAAGCATGGCTAGTAGTCATTGATTTTAGACATAATCAACCTTGAATATTCAATTAAGAGAAAAATTTGCATACAAATATTGGTTTAGATGCAAGTTTACATATGGTAAATGCATATTTATATATATTTAATCATTTATAAATATATATGTATGTTGCTCTATGTACAGGTACATATACACATATGTATTTGTGTGAGAATCTGTGGATGGGTGTGAATGTATATGTATGTGTATATGTCTGTGTGTGGCTAGGTTGTGTGTTTATGTGTGTTTGTGTCTATTAAATATAGCTGTGCTTAAATATACGTTGATTGGGAGGGGTGGAGGAGAGATAAAAGGGGGGAAAATAAAGTAAAAAGATTGCACAGCAAAGAACAAAAAACAAACTGAAAGTAAGTAAAGAAAAAATGTTCACTCATGAATATAATTCCTTTTACTAATTATATATATATATATATATATATATATATATATATATATATATATATATATATATATATATATATATATATATATGTATATATGTATGTATGTATATATATTTGAACTCGAAATTCATTGTTATAATTTGAATCCTCCTTGACATTCTGCTGAACACATAATAATGTTTTGTTTTGTTTTGTTTTTTCTTTTCTGTCTTTCTATGTTTTTTATTAAATTAAAATAAAAGGGGCGGAGCCAAGATGTCAGAGAAGATACACGCGATTCTGTAAGCTCCTTTCTTCCCTCAATACCAATTAGATAATTTCTAGCCTCAGAAATAGCACTGGACTGATAGAAACCACAAGGACTGGAAGCATGACTTACCAGCTGAAGAGAATCTGGAGTTTCAACAGAAAAGGTCGGTTCCCAGGGGAGGAAGAAAAGAGGCCAGCACAGACCATTAGGTGGTGGCACACTGCGCCCAATTGCGCTGGGGAGGGCTCTGGGATCAGAGAAGCCACTGAGATAGAGGAATCTGGCACAGGCTGATAGCTCTTCTCTGCTTATAATACAGCAATTCAGAAGAGAAATCAAAGCCACTTTACAATTTAAAACCAAATTAGATCTTCCCAGATCCCAGGGGTGACTCAGCAGATCTCGGTACTATGGGTGTGGACGACTTAGGCTGTCCGGGCTTTCACCTGGGGATAGTTAAGAGATTGAAAAGCGGGTGGACACAGCCCAAAGTAACACATAGTGCCTTGCTCGGCTGGAAGCTGTGGAACTCAGCCCCGGGAAGTCCCAGAAAAGCAGAACCTTTGAACTAGGGACCGTGGTTTGTGGCTGAAACTTCCAGTTTGAGCGCAGGGGCTTTTCATGTCACCTGCTGCTGACATCCACGCCCCACCGGGACACATTGGCTGGGTTTTGTATAGCCTTTACTGTTCGGTCTTAAACTCAGGGAAGCCACGAGGACACAGCAACCTCACAGCACAATCCTGCTAATCACCTCTGAGGCACTTCCAGGGAGCGGGTGGGGAACTCTCTCTCAGAGCTCTATCTTAGTTCAGGTGCAGGAGCCGCTGCATCCACCCGGTCTGGGAGGAAGCTGGTAAAGAAATAAATAAATAATTTCATACCCCAGGGACAGACCACAAAAAAATTTTTAAGTATGAGTAAAAAGCAAAAAAGGACCATTGACTCATTCTACACAGAGAAAGAGCAGGTATCCAACCCCTAGGAAGTTCACTGCAGAGAGTCAGCAGATAACAGCCTAAAGGGGAACGATAACTGCTCCCCATCACATAACTCTCTCCTAGAAGAGACTATTGAAAAGTTAAGAGAGTTTGAAGAAAAATGGGGAAAGGAAAGAGAAGCTATGAAATTGGAGTTGGAAAAAATAAAGAATTCACAGGAGATGCAGGGAAACAAAATTAGTGAATTAGAAAAGGTAAAAAAAATTACAGGAAAGTAGGATTTCTGAATTGGAGAAGATTAAAAAGTCTCAAGAAAATAGGATTTCTGAATTGGAAAAAGAAAATAATTCTCAAAAAAAATTAGGGAAATGGAAAAAAAAAATCAGTAGAGCAAAACAATTCATTTAAAAACGAAATTGGGCATTTACAAAAAGAACTAAAAACTGTGAATGAAGAAAATAACTCCTTAAAAGTCAGGATGGAACAAATAGAAATGAATGATTCATTGAGAACCCAAGAATCAGTCCAAAAAAAAAAAAAAAAAAAAAGCTGGAGAATAACGTCAAATACTTACTGGGAAAATCTATAGACCTGGAAAATAGATCTAGGAGAGATAATCTGGGGATCAATGGACTTCCAGAAAACTATGACCAAAAAAAGAGCCTAGATTCTATTTTACAGTAAATTATCAAAGAGAACTGTCCAGAGATAATAGAAAAAGAAGGGAAAGTAGATGTCGAAAGAATTCATCAAACTCCTTCTGAAATAGACCCTAAAAAAAGAACACCACTGAATATTGTGGCTAAGCTGCAGAATTACCACACAAAGGACACAATCTTGCAAGCAGCTAGAAAAAGACAATTTAAATACCAAGATGCCACAATAAGGGTCACACACGATCTGGCTGCCTCCACATTAAAAGATAGAAGGGCCTGGAACCTGATATTCCGAAAGGCAAAAGATCAAGGATTGCAACCAAGAATGAACTACCCAGCTAAGTTTACCATCTTTTTCCATGGAAGAAGATGGTCATTCAATGAAATAGAGGAATTCCATATGTTTCTAAGAAAAAAAAAAACAGGCTTAAACAAAAAATTTGATCTACATCCACAAGACTGAAGAGAAACAGAAAAAAGGTACACATTACCCTTGAGAACTGTATCTGTGTTGTGGGTATATAGAAAGTACGCATGGATAATTTGATTTTACTGATATAAAAGAAAAAAAGGAAGGGGTGTAGTAAAGGGAAGGGGGTAGTATCAGAAAAAGGAGAAGGAGTGATAAAAAGAGGGAAACTACATCCCAGGAGGGGCATAGAAAATACACCATATCTGAGGGAATTTAGAGAGGGGGAGAAACATTGTGTAAATCTTACTATCATCAGAAGAGGCTCAAAGACTAAATAATTGTCATATTTGTTTTTCAGAGAATTCTTTATCACCTCATTAAAAGGGGGGAGAGGAAAAGGGAAAAGGAAAAGGAGAATAAGGGAAGGGATGTGGAGGGAGGGGGGAGGGATACTAAAAAAAGGCAGGGCTGCACATCACAAGGGGGGTCTATAAATTAAATATTGGGAAACGGGTTCAGGGCGGTCAAGGGAAAAAGGATAATCTGGGGATAATATGATGGCAGGAAATACAGAATTAGTAATTTTAACTGTAAATGAGAATAGGATGAACGCTCCCATCAAACGGAGATGGATAGCAGACTGGATCAAAAATCAAAACCCTACCATATGTTCTTTACAGGAAACACACTTAAAGCAGGGAGATACATATAGAGTAAAGGTAAAAGGTTGGAGCAGAATCTATTATGCTTCAGGTAAAGCCAAAAAAGCAGGGGTAGCTATCCTTATGTCAGATCAAGCAAAAGCAGAATTTGATCTAGTTAAAAGAGATAAGGAAGGAAACTATATCCTGCTGAAAGGTAGCATAAATAATGAAGCCATATCAATACTAAACATATATGCACCAAGTGGTATAGCATATAACTTTCTAAAGGAAAAGTTAAGAGAGTTGCAAGAAGAAATAGACAGTAAAACTATAATAGTGGGAGACCTCAACCTTGCACTCTCAGATTTAGACAAATCAAACCAAAAAACATATAAGAAAGAAATTTAAAAAGTAAATAGAACATTAGAAAAACTAGGTATGATAGACCTTTGGAGAAAACTGAATGGCAATAGAAAGGAATATACTTTCTTCTCAGCAGTTCATGGATCCTATACAAAAATTGACCATATATTAGGACATAAAGATCTCAAAATTAAATGTAGGAAGGCAGAAATAATAAATGCCTTCTTCTCAGATCACAATGCAATAAAAGCTACATTCAGTAAGAAGTTAGGGGTAAAAAGACCAAAAAGTAATTGGAAACTGAATAATCTCATCTTAAAGAATGACTGGGTGAAAGAGCAAATTATAGAAACAATTAATAATTTCACCCAAGATAATGACAATGATGAGACATCATACCAAAATCTGTGGGATGCAGCTAAAGCAGTAATAAGGGGAAATTTTGTATCTTTAGAGGCTTATTTAAAGAAAATAGAGAAAGAGAAGGTCAACGAATTGGGCTTGTAACTTAAAAGGCTAGAAAAAGACCAAATTAAAAAACTCCAACCAAAAATTAAACTTGAAATACAAAAATTAAAAGGAGAAATCAATAATATTGAAAGTAAAAAACAACTATTGAATTAATAAATAAAAGCAAGAGTTGGTTTTATGAAAAAGCCAATAAAATAGATAAACCTTTGGTAAATCTGATCAGAAAAAAAGAAAGAGGAAAATAAAATTGTTAGTCTTACAAATGAAAAGGGGAATCTTTCTACCAATGAAGAGGAAATTGGAGAAATAATGAGTGACTTTGCCCAACTTTATGCCAATAAATTTGATAACTTAAGTGAAATGGATGACTTCCTCCAAAAACATAGGCTTCCTAGATTAAGAGAGGAGGAAATAAATCGCTTAAATAATCCTATTTCAGAAAAATAAATAGAACAAGCTATTAATCAGCTCCCCAGGAAAAAATCCCCAGGACCAGGTGGATTTACATGTGAATTCTACCAAACATTTAAAGAACAACTAGCCCCAATGTTATACAAACTATTTGAAAAAATAGGGGATGAAGGAGTCCTACCAAACTCCTTTTATTACACACACATGGTACTGATACCTAAACCAGGTAGATAGAAAACTGAGAAAGAAAATTATAGACCAATTTCCTTAATGAATATTGATGCTAAAATCTTAAATAAGATATTAGCAAAAAAACTTCAGAAAATCGTCCCCAAGATAATACACTATGATCACGTAGGATTCATACCAGGAATGCAGGGCTGGTTTAATATTAGGAAAACTATTAGTATAATTGACCATATTAATAATCAAATTAATAAAAACCGTATGATTGATCATCTCAATAGATGCAGAAAAAGCATTTGACAAAATCCAACATCCATTCCTACTAAAAACTCTTGAGAGTATAGGAATAAATCGACTATTCCTTAGAATAATCAGGAGCATATATTTAAGACCGTCAGTAAGCATAATATGCAATAGAAATAAACTGCAACCTTTCCCAGTAAGATCAGGAGTGAAACAAGTTTGCCCACTATCACCATTACTATTCAATATAGTACTAGAAACGCTAGCCTCGGCAATAAGAGCCGAAAAAGAGATTCAAGGAATTAGAGTAGGAAATGAGGAAATCAAACTATCACTCTTTGCAGATGACATGATGGTATAATTAGAGAACCCCAAAGACTCTGCTAAAAAGCTATTAGAAATAATTCAGAATTTTAGCAATGTGGCAGGATACAAAATAAATCCACATAAATCCTCAGCATTTTTATATATCACCAACAAAATGCAACAGCAAGAGATACAAAGAGAAATTCCATTCCAACCAAATGCTAAGAGTATAAAGTATTTGGGAATCCATCTACCAAAGAATAGTCAGGAATTATATGAGAAAAATTACAAAACACTTGCCACAAAAATAAAGTCAGATTTAAATAATTGGAAAGACATCCAGTGCTCTTGGATAGTCCGAGCGAATATAATAAAGATGACAATACTCCCCAAACTAATCTATCCATTTAGTGCTATACCTATCAATCTCCCAAGAAACTATTTTAATGACTTAGAAAAAATAACAACAAAATTCATATGGAAGAATAAAAGGTCGAGAATTGCAAGGGAACTAATGAAAAAAAAGTCAGAGGAAGGTGTTCTAAGTGTACCTGATCTAAAGCTATATTATATAGCAGCAGTCACCAAAACCATTTGGTATTGGCTAAGAAATAGACTGGTAGATCAGTGGAACAGATGAGATACAAAGGACAAAAAAGGGTACATCTATAGCAATCTAATCTTTGTCAAACCCAGAGATACCAACATTAGGGACAAAAATTCATTATTTGGAAAAAACTGTTGGGAAAACTGGAAATTAGTATGGCAGAAATTAGATATGGATCCACACTTAACACCATATACCAAGATAAGTTCAAAATGGGTCCATGATCTAGGCATAAAGAATGAGATAATAAATAGATTAGAGAAACAGAAAATAGTCTACCTCTCAGACCTGTGGAGGAGGAAGGAATTTATGACCAGAGGAGAACTAGAGATCATTATTGATCACAAAATAGAAGATTTTGATTACATCAAACTAAAAACTTTCTGTACAAACAATACTAATGCAAACAAGATTAGAAGGGAAGTAACAAATTGGGAAAATATTTTTACAATTAAAGGTTCTGACAAAGGTCTCATTTCCAAAATATATAGAGAACTGGCCCTAATTTATAAGAAATCAAACCATTCTCCAATTGATAAATGGTCAAAGGATATGAACAGACAGTTCTCAGATGATGAAATTGAAACTATTTCCACTCATATGAAAGAGTGTTCCAAATCACTACTGATCAGAGAAATGCAAATTAAGACAACTCTGAGATACCACTACACACCTGTCACATTGGCTAAGATGACAGGAACACATAATGATGAATGTTGGAGGGGATGTGGGAAAACTGGGACACAGATATTTTGTTGGTGGAGTTGTGAAAGAATCTAGCCATTGTGGAGAGCAATTTGGAACTATGCCCAAAAAGTTATCAAACTGTGCATACCCTTTGATCCAGCATTGCTGTTGTTGGGATTATATCCCAAAGAAATACTAAAGAGCGGAAAGGGTCCTGTATGTGCCAAAATGTTTGTGGCAGCTCTTTTTGTTGTAGCTAGAAACTGGATGTTGAATGGATGCCCATCAATTAGAGAATGGTTGGGTAAATTGTGGTATATGAAGGTTATGGAATATTATTGCTCTGTAAGAAATGACCAGCAGGAGGAATACAGAGAGGCTTGGAGAGACTTACATCAACTGATGCTGAGTGATATGAACAGAACCAGAAGATCGCTGTACACTTCAATGTTGTATGAAGATGTATTCTGATGGAAGTAGATATCTTCAACATAAAGAAGATCCAACTCACTTCCAGTTGATCAATGATGGACAGAAATAACTACACCCAGAGAAGTAACACTGGGAAGTGTATGTAAATTGTTACCACTACTGTCTATCTACCCAGGTTACTTATACCTTTGGAACCTGATACTTAATGTTCAACAAGAAAATGGTATTTACACACATATATTGTATCTAGGTTATATTGTAACACATGTAAAATGTATGGGATTACCTGTCATCTAGGGGAGGGAGTGGAGGGAGGGAGGGTATAATTTGGAAAAATGAATACAAGGGATAATAGTATAAAAAAATAAAAAAAAATAAATTAAAATAAAAGATTAAAAATTAAAATGTTAGAATTTAAATATATCTTCTGTCGAGTCAGGCAGAGTACCTTTGTGACAACTCCCAGAGTTAATGAAGATGATGTTTACAATAAGGGTGGTGGTGGTGGAAATGGCCATTATTTACTTTTTTATTCATGTTTCTCATATAAACTCTCCTGAAGGCATGATGAAATTCAGCTTTTAAAAAATTATCTTTTTCATGCCAAATATATCCATGCACAATTGAAATCAAAAGACCTTCAAGTAAAAATTTAATTTAATTTAAAAAATGTTACTGCATTCTTTTCTTAAAGAACAGAATCATTGCATTAATTCAATATTTAAACTCTAAAGAAACTGTAAGACTTACAAGACTCTTATATGCATACCATACAATGTAGTAATAAAAAATTGGATACATAAAATAACAAAATTTAGAATTAGAAGGAACATTGGAAATAATATGGTCCAATTCTTTAACTTGAGAAATGAACAAAATGAGAAGCTTTCAGGAGAGCACTTGTTAAAGGTCATAAAAGAATTAAGCAGGACTTCTGGCTAAAATGGCAGAGAGGAGGCAAACAGCTACTTGAGCTCCATGTTTTCTCTCAGAACTTACTTCATGACAAGTCTCAGAATTAATGCTTGACTGGAAAAGAAACCCACAAATAATCAGCAACAGAAGACATCCTTGAAATTCACCTAAAAAGGTCTGTGTTTGCTTGGGAGAGGGGACAAACAGACTGGGCGTAGACTGAGGGCAAGCAGCAAGAGCAAGGCAGGCAGCTTACACTGTTCAGACCTGAGGAGGGAGGGGTACAATCTCTTCCTTTTCTGTGAAATGACTTTTACCCCAGTGTGGATACTCTGTCTTGGCAGTAATCCAGGAGCAGCAGAGAAAATGTAAACAACAGAGATAAAGAATAAAACCCCCAGAAAGCTAACCTTTCTCAGGATCCGGCCACCCGCACCCCCACCCGGAATGACTCAGGGTGTTCTTAGAGCCTCAGAGCACAGATACAGCACAGCCATCACTGTCCTGCTAGTGCTTCACTGCTGTCTCCTGCAGTCTGTAGAAGAAGCCCGGAAATACCATTCAGCTCCATCCCCCGCCCAGACCAATTGTTTCTCTTTTCAATTTGTTTTCATTGATTCCCACTCTGACAAAATGAACAAAAAATTTAAAAGGTCTCTAACTGTTTACAGCTTCTGTATGGAGAGAGAACAGACATCAAAAACTGAGGAGACTAAAAGCAGATTGTCTCCAGAGGAATCCTCTAAGGGGGATATGATCTGCTCCTCAATACATAAGACTTTCATACAGGAAATCAAAAAGACACTCACAAGAAAGCTAGAAGAGAAATGGGAAAAGGAAAGGGAAGCTTGGCAAGAGAGTCTGGAGAAGTCATCCTACGCATTTAGACAAAGTGGATAAAGAAAACAAATCATTGAGAAATAAAATTAGTGAGTTAGAAAAAAGAAAACAGCTCTCTAATAAATAAAATGGATGAAATGGAAAAACATTCCATAGAAGAAAAAAAACTCACTTAAAAACTCAATTGGACAATTACAAAAATATATATAAAAAGTGAGTGAAGAAAATACATCATTGAAAATTAGACTCGAACAAGTAGAAACCAGTAGAAACTCAAGGAGAAACCAAGAAGTAGTCAAGCAAAACCAGAAAAACAAAACAATTGAAAAGAATGTCAAGTACCTTATTGGAAAGACAACAGACCTAGAAAACAGATCCAGGAGAGACAATTTGAGCATAATCGGACTCCCTGAAAAATGTGAGGAAAAAAAAAGAGCCTGGACACTATTTTCCAGGAAATTATCAAAGAGAACTACTCAGACGTTTTGGAAACAGAGGGTAAAATAGACATTGAAAAAATTCATAGATCACTTACTGAAAGGGACTCTAAAATCAAAACACCAAGAAATACAGTGGCCAAGTTCAAGAACCATCAGACAAAAGAAAAAATACTGGAAGGTGCTAGAAAAAAGCAATTCAGAGGAGGAGCCACAATAAAGATAACCCAGGATCTAGCAGCTTCCACATTAAAGGAACGAAGGGCTGGAATATGATATTCCGAAAGGCTAAGGAACTTCATATGCAGCCAAGAATAACTTACCCAGCAAAAATGAGCATCCATTTCCAAGGAAGAAGATAAACATTTAACTAAACAAATGAATTCCATCTATTCTCGATGAAAAAACCAGATCTACACAAAATGTTTGATCTTCAAATACAGGTAAAAAGAAATCTTGAGAACTATATTTCTGTCATAAAGATATAAGAACATATGTATAATTTGTCCTAGAAACCAGAGGTGGAAAGGAAATTATATCATAAAAAGGGTGAAGTGGTGGTACTACATCTCATGAAGAGGCAAAGGTAACCTCTTATATCTGAGAGAAAGAAAGGAGGGGGATGTACATAATGTGTATCAATTGATATATTCAATTTATGGTGAAACTTCTTCCACTTCATTGAAAAGTGGGTGGGAAGGAGTAAGCTAAGGGAAGGAAATACAGAAATTGTAAGGAAAAGAGGTAAAATAGGGGGAGGAAATTTAAGATGGGGGAGGGATACTAAAAAGAGAGGGCTGTGAAAAACAAGTGGTGCTCACAAGTTTTATACTGGGGAGGGGGGTAAGAGGGAAGGAAAGGAGAAAAGCATAAGCAGGGGTTAAGAGGATGGCAAGCAATATAGAATTAGTCATTCTAACCATAAATGTGAATGGGGTAAACTCCACCATAAAAAGGAAGTAGTTAGCAGACTGGAATGAAAGCCAGAATCCTACTATATGTTGTTTACAGGAAATACACCTGAAACAGGGTGATACATTCAGAATAAAGGTAAAATGGTGGAGCAGAATCTACTATGCTTCAGGTAAAGCCAATAAAAGCAGGGTAGCCATCTTCATCACAGATCAAGCAAAAACAAAAATTGATCTTATTAAAAGAGATAAGGAAGGGCATTATATCTTGATAAAGGGTAGCATAGATAATGAAGCAGTATCAATATTAAACATATACTCACCAAGTGGCGCAGCATCTAAATTCTTAAAAGAGAAATTAAGGGAGCTGCAAGAAGAAACAGACAGCAAAACTATAATAGTGGGAGATCTCAACCTTGCACTCTCAGAATTAGATAAATCAAAAAACAAAATAAATAAGAAAGAAGTTAAAGAGGTAAATAGAATACTAGAAAAGTTTTATATGATAGATCTTTGGTGAAAGCTAAATGGAGACAGAAAGGAGTACACTTTCTTCTCAGAAGTTCATGTAACGTATACAAAAAATGATCATATACTGTTTTCTAGGTCTGTATTTCCAATAAGGTACTTGACATTCTTTTCAATTGTTTTGTTTTTCTGGTTTTGCTTGACTTCTTCTTGGTTTCTTCTTGAGTCATTCATTTCTACTTGTTCAAGTCTAATTTTCAATGATGTATTTTCTTCACTCACTTTTTTTATATCTTTTTGTAATTGTCCAATTGAGTTTTTTAGTGAGTTTTTTTTCTTCTATGGAATGTTTTTCCATATGATATGCAGTAAGGCAGAAATAGTAAATGTATCCTTTGCAGACCACAATGCAATGAAAATTACATTCAATAAAAAGCCAGGGGAAAATAGACCAAAAATATTTGGAAACTAAATAATCTCATACTAAAGAATGATTGTGTCAAACATCAAATCATAGATATAATTAATAACTTCACCCAAGAAAATGACAATAATGAGACATCATACCAAAATATATTGGATACAGCCAAAGCAGTAATAAAGGGAAGTTTTATATCACTAGAGGCCTACTTGCATAAAATAGAGAAAGAGAAGGTCAACGAATTGGGCTTACAACTAAAAATGCTAGAAAAGGAACAAATCAACCCCCCCCAGACAAACACGAAACTTGAAATTCTAAAAAAAAAAGGTGAGATTAATAAAAGTGAAAGTAAAAAAATATTGAATAATTGGTTATATGAAAAAAACAACAAAATAGAGAAACCCTTAGTAAATCTGATTAAAAGAAAGGAAAGAGGAAAAACAAATTGATAATCTTAAAAATGAAAAGGGAGAACTCACCACTATTGAAGAGGAAATTAGAACAACAGTTAGGAGCTACTTTGCCCAACTTTATTTCAATAAATTTGATAACT
This sequence comes from Sminthopsis crassicaudata, assembly GCF_048593235.1. NCBI lineage: Eukaryota > Metazoa > Chordata > Mammalia > Dasyuromorphia > Dasyuridae > Sminthopsis > Sminthopsis crassicaudata. The sequence continues at coordinate 306,124,291 of NC_133617.1, read as the reverse complement.
TAAATGAAATGGAAGCATACCTTCAAAAATATAGCTTGGCAAGATTAACAGAGGAAGAAGTAAATAGTCTAAATAGTCCCATTTCATAAAAAAGAAATAGAACAAGCTATTAACCAACTCCCTAAAAAAAAATCGCCAGGACCAGATGGATTTACATGTGAATTCTACCAAACATTTAAAGAATAACTAACTCCAATGCTATATAAACTATCTGAAAAAATAAGGATTGAAGGAGTCCTACCAAATTCCTTCTATGACACAGACATGCTACTGATACCTAAACTAGGTAGGCTGAAAACAGAGAAAGAAAATTATAGACCAATCTCCCTTATGAATATTGATGCTAAAATCTTAAATAAAATATTAGCAAAAAGACTTCAGAAAATCATCCCCAGGATGATTTATGATTTATGACCAAGTGGGATTTATACCAGGAATGCAGGGATGGTTCAATATTAGGAAAACTATTAGCATAATTGATCATATCAATTACCAAATTAATAAAAACCATATAATCATCTCAATAGATGCATAAAAAGCATTTGGTGAAATCCAACATCCACTCCTACTAAAGACACTTGAGAGTATAGAATTAAGACTATTCGTTAAAATAATAAGGAGCATATATTTTAAACCATCAGTAAACATCATATGTAATGGTGATAAACTGGAACCTTTCCCAGTAAGATCAGGAGTGAAACAAGGTTGCCCACTATCACCATTACTATTCAATATTGTACTAGAAATGCTAGCCTTGGCAATAAGAGCCGAGAAAGAGATTCAAGAAATTAGACTAGGTAATGAGGAAATCAAACTATCACTCTTTGCAGATGACATGATGGTATACTTAGAGAACCCCAAAGATTGCTAAAAAGCTATTAGAAACAATTCAGAACTTTAGCAAAGGTGCAGGATACAAAACAAATCCACATAAATCCTCAGCATTTTTATACATTACCAACACAATCCAACAGGAAGAGATACAAAGAGAAATTCCATTCAAAATTACGGTCAATAGCATAAAATATTTGGGAATACATCTACCAAAGGAAAGTCAAGAATTATATGAGCAAAATTACAAAACACTTGCCACAAATATAAAGTCAGATTTAAATAATTGGAAAGACATTCAGTGCTCTTGGATAGGGCGAACAAATATAATCAAGATGACAATACTCCCTAAACTAATCTATTTATTTAGTGTTATACCAATCAGAGTCCCAAGAAACTATTTTAATGACCTAGAAAAAATAACAACAAAATTCATATGGAAGAACAAGAGATTGAGAATTTCAAGGGAAGTAATGAAAAAAAAAAAAAAAATGAAATGAAGGAGGCCTAGCTGTACCTGATCTAGAACTATATTATAAAGCAAGTCACCAAAACCATTTGGTATTGGCTAAGAAATAGACTAGTTGATCATTGGAATAGGTTAGGTTCACAGGGCAAGATAGTAAATAAAAATTGCAATCTAGAAACACAAAGATCCCAACTTTTGGGATAATAATTCATTATTAGACAAAAACTGCTGAGAAAACTGGAAATTAGTATGGCAGAAACTAGGTATGGACCCACACTTACCACCATATACTAAGATAAGATCAAAATGGGTCCATGATTTAGGCATAAAGAATGAGATCATAAATAAATTAGAGGAACATAGGATAGTTTAACTCTCAGATCTGTGGAGGAGGAAAGAATTTGTGACCAAAGGAGAACTAGAGATCATTAATGATCACAAAATAGAAGATTTTGATTACATCAAATTAAGAAGCTTTTGTACAAACAAAACTAATGGAAACAAGATTAGAAGGGAAGTAACAAACTGGGAAAACATTTTTACAGTTAAACGTTCTGAAAAAGGCCTCATCTCCAATATATACAGAGAATTGACTCTAATTTATAAGAAATCAAGCCATTCTCCAATTGATAAATGGTAAAAGGATATGAACAGACAACTTTCAGATGATAAAATTGAAACTATTTCCACTCATATGAAAGAGTGTTCCAAATCACTATTGATCAGAGAAATGCAAATTAAGACAACTCTGAGATACCACTACATACCTGTCAGATTGGCTAAGAACAGGAACAAATAATGATGAATGTTGGAGGGGATGTGGAAAAACTGGGACACTGATGCATTGTTGATGGAGTTGTGAAAGAATCCAACCATTCTGAAAAGCAATCTGCAATTATGCCCAAAAAGTTATCAAACTGTGCATACCCTTTGATCAACCAGTGCGAATACTGGGCTTATATGACAAAGACATACTAAAGAAGGGAAAGGGACCTGTATGTCCCAAAATGTTTGTGGCAACCCTTTTTGTAGTGGCTAGAAACTTGAAAATGAATGGATGCCTATAAATTGGAGAATGGTTGCGTAAATTATGGTATATGAATATTATGGAATATTATTGTTCTATAAGAAATGACCAACACGATGAATACAGAGAGGCTTGGAGAGACTTACATCAACTGATGCTGAGTGAAATGAGCAGAACTAGGAGATCATTATACACTTCAACAATGATACTCTACGAGGATGTATTCTGATGGAAGTGGATATCTTCAACATAGAGAAGAGCTAATCCAATTCCAATTGATCAATGATGGACAGAATCAGCTACACCCAGAGAAGGAACACTGGGAAATGAGTGTAACCTTTTAGCATTAATTTTGTTTTTCTCCCCAGGTTATTTTTACCTTCTAAATCCAATTCTTCCTTTGTAACAACAACAAAATTCAGTTCTGCACATATATATTGTACCTAGGATATACTATAACATATTTAATATGTATGGGAATACTTGTCATCTAGGGGAGGAGGTGGAGGGAAGGAGGGGAAAAATTCGGAACAGAAGGAGTACAAGGGATAATGTTGTAAAAAATTACATATACATATGTACTGTCAGAAAATGTTATAATTAATTATAAAATTATTTTTTAAAAAAGAAGCAACAAAATAGTAAGTTAAAGGATTGCAATTGAGTTCTGGGTTTGCTTCTTTTTCTGAATGACAATGATGTCAGCTCACTACTCTGGACTTTTCTTTCCACATCTAAAATAAAGAAACTGTGATAAATAAATTTGCAAAATCTCTTCTAGTTTAAATTCATGATACAGAAAATACCTTCACATTCAAAACCAAGTCAGAGAATAAACACATCTTTATTTAAAAAAAAAAAAAAATCTTCCAAGTTGTTTTTTCAATATGAGTAAGTTGACTTAAAGTTTGTCACTACTCACAGAACTTGTCCTTTAAAATTATATATTAGTTTATTCATATACTCATTTGTAATCTCTTCATGGATGCTGATTAAAATTAACTAAATGTCAATCTCTGTGTCTCTTATTCATATATTTTCATAAACCTTCTATACACAATCTATTCATCATACTATATATATATTGCCTTCGGTTGTGTCCAAAAAAATGTTGTCTGCCATAGAAAATTTTATAAATATATATATATATATATATATATATATATATATATATATATATATATATATATAATCTGCAGCTCTGTCTTGGCCTCTCTCTCTCTCTGTCTCTCTCTGTGTCTCTCTCTCTGTCTCTGTCTCTCTCTCTCCTTTTTTTTTTTTTTTTTAGCTTTATATTCTTTTATTGATCTTATCAATTGCCATTGCTTCATTAATCATTGCTATGCAAATAAGCCCCAGCTCTATATGTCAGTTCTACTCTTTGTTCGGAGCCACATATTAATTACTGTCTATTGAACTTTTCAAACTGAATATTCCAAAAGAATTTTACGTTCAATAGGCTCAGTATGAAATTCATTATCTTATTTTCAATCTCACCTATTTCTTGAAAAGAATTATCTATTTTGGTTAAAGACACTGTCATCATTTTGGTCACATTAGTAAGTTATTAAGAAATACAAGTTAATAAGATATTGCCCATTTAAAATAACTCTAGATAGTACAAAGTGCCTGAGTATATACCTGTCAAACGAAACCCCAAAAGTATATGGGTAAAATAATTTTTAAAAGTTTTATGCAATTGAAATCAGATTTAAATAATTGGACAAATATAAATTGTTCATAAGTAGGCAAGGAAAATATTATACAACTGGGAATTATGCTTATTTTAATTTAGAGATTCAAACCTACTCTAATTTGATCACCAAAAATTATTGATTAGGAAAAATGATAACAAGATTTATTTTGAAGAAAAAAAAAATCAAAGAGAATCAAAGGAACTAATAAAAAAAAGTATAGGAAAAAAGTTTAACAGTAACAGATCTTAAACTGTATTATAGAGCAGTAATTATCAACATTATTTTGTATTAACTAAAAAAAAAATATAAAGGTAGATCACTAGAAAAAGTGAATTATGAAAGCAAATTTGACACGTGTAAAGAAAAACATTTGGGGATACCAATTCATTATTTGTTAAAAATTGTTCAGGAAACTGGAAACAGTATGGCAGAAATTGGGCATAGATCAATATATTACACCATTTACCAAAATAAGGTGGAAATGGATAAGTGACTTTATTATAAAGATAAATATTATAAGAAAAATTTTAAAAGATGGAACATGTTACCTATCAGGCTTATGGATAAGTGAACATTTTATGAATGAACAAGAGATAGACATCAGTTTGATGTATGAAATGGATCATTTTGATTACATTCAATTAAAAAATTTTATACACATATAATAAAAGTCACCAAGATCAAAAGAAAAACAGAAAGTCAGGGAAATTTTTTAATTTCTCAGATAAAGGTCTTCAATCTCCAGTATTTCTCCAATTAGAAAATGTTCAAAGGATATAAATATGGAGTTTTCAGATGAAGAAATAAAAATAATTTATAGTTATATAAAAATTGCTCTAAATAACTTGATTAGAGAAATATGAATGAAAATAACCTCAACATATCATTTTATACTTATTAGATTTGTTAAAATGATTAAATGGAAAAGTAACAAATAATGGAGGGGATATGGAAAAATTTGGACAGAATTTAGTTCCCATTTCTTCCATAATCCTTCTATTATTTGTTGCATCAAGGAAAGAACTGGTAAATAAAAGTACCTACAAAAGGATTTTATACACACACACACACACACACACACACACACACACACACACACACACAAACACATATTTGTGTTTAAAGGTAGCCATCTCTCTGTGGTTTGGAAAGGGAAGAAAAAAATAAAATTACCTCTTAACTTTATTGTGTATTTAAAAGGAATAACAAATTGTATATAATAGGTTTGTAATTTCATATGTAATTCTTGTTTTTAAAAATTCTACTGTTATGAAAAAGCATACTTGATTTCATGAATTAAAAATAAAATAAATATTTTTAAATGTAAGTATCTCTATCCTTACCCTTTCACTGCCCTCATTTTCACATTCATTCAGTTGTGGATTTTTTAAACTTATTTTCACAACTCTTGTGTCTATCTTTTTCTTTCTACTCAAGCAATCATCACACTAGTTTAGATTATCTTCATCTGAGCTATTACAATACATTCCCTCAACGTCCTCCTTATTTCTATTTCACAAACAGAAAAATAGCAAAATGAACTGCCTAAAATGTAACAATGACAATATCACTGTTTTCTTCCAGAAATTCTACCAGGGATTAATTGCAAAGTAGCAGGAAGAAGAAAGATAATATAACTGCTCCCCCAAAGTCTGCACTATTTAGACCTAAAAGATGCTTTAAACCGAGTTTTGATAGATATATTCAAGAAAATGTCATAAAGAGTCATTTTTTTTCCTATCAAGTATGTACATAGGACCAAGGAATATTTGAACACTTAGGAAGGGTATTACACTGCTCAGGGAGCATATTTTCAGATAAAGTCTGTGCACAAGGGTAATAATATGTAAAAAAATCCATAGCAAGTTCATGATATGAAGATAGGTGCCAACTGACAGCATTGTCATCTCCTAACCAACTCTGAGCCATATATCCAAGTTAGAATAAGGATAGAATTGATATTATGAGCTAAGGTGTAGCTGGAACTCCTAGACTGAGAGAGGATTAGTGTAGTTCAGATTTTAAGAGCTAAGAGTGGGTCTTGGTTATAGCTTCTAATCCAGTCAAAAACTTACACTGGAATAATCCCGAACAGAAATTTAAGACAAAAGGGTAGTCTGCAGTTCTGTCACTGACCTATCAAAGCTTCTATTCTGGATAAAAGTGACAGAAACCTGTGGTGTTCAATTTTTCTATAAATCCAAATCAAGTCAGAAACATGCAAACATCAGACAATAGGGCAGGAATCAAGCTTTCCCTTGAATCAAATAGTTTAATAATACTGAAAACTTGATAACAAGTCTGAGCTCTTCTTGAAATCCTGGAACAATGCAACCATTTAATGTCCCAAGAAACTAGTATATTTTTCCAGGGTTGTGCAAAATCCAGTCTTAGCATTAAGTATGAAATCTAGAAACACCCTGGAAAAATAAAAAAATCAAACAGGAATTCTAGTATAAAAAGTCATTATGATGACCAAACCATAAGAAATGAATAGTTCAAAAATATTTGAGCAAAGCTGTAGAGAAAAACAATCCTCAGTCACATATACAATTAGAATTCATGACAGAAGTAAAGCAATATACACTACAAAAATGTAGGAAAAGGAAAGGATTCTGGGATAATGGTGGAATAGACCAGAAAATTCCATGCCCTCCAGATTTCTCCCACAAACAAGACAAAATAGTATATGAAGGCGAATGTAGAGACAATCAGAGAAGATGGAAGGAAATCCTAAGACTGAGGTTTGGCCCATGTGAAGCACAGACATCTTCACATCTACAATAAAACAGTGAGCTCTCCTTGCCCTAGGTTGGACTAGGAGATAGGCTTAGTCACATCCTCCTAGAAAATGTGTGGAGTCTTATTTCTGAGTTGGGAAAGATTAAGGAAAACTCCTGATAAGGAATGCTAAGCTCAGTTGTACTGTTGAGATACATTCCTGGGTAAGAAGGAACCAGCATACACCATGTAAGTGCAGAAGAAGGAGATGGGGATAAAGTTAGCTGAGGGGTTGAGTTGCTGGTTTTGATTCCAGATTAGAAGAGATAACTGAAGTTTATAGTTAACTGTAGTTCCAGCACTATGCTGGAAATGTGGGAGAGAGAGGTAGCTGTGACTTAGAATGAGAAAGACAAGCAGATTTTAAGCCCAGGATAGCTCAAAAAAAAAAAAAAAAAAAAGAATATAGACAGGCAAAGAAGAACAAATAGAACCTTTGACAGTTACTATGAGAATATAGAAGACCAGTCTTTAGAGGAATATATTGAAGCAAAAAAAAAAAAAAAAAAAAAAGTAAATAAATAAAAATAAATAATAAATAAACCCTTCTTCTATACTGAAGAGTAATGTTGAATGGTTACCTGACCAAAAATTATTCATAGGACTAAACAAAAGACTTTAAAAAGAAAAAAAAAAAAAAAAGAGAAGTTGGGGAAAAATCAAACATAAAACATAAAAAACAATCCAAGAAAAAAGAGGCTTATGGAAAGCAAGTCAACCAATTACAAAAGGAGATACAGAATCTTAAAGAAGAAAACCACTCCTTGAAAATTAGAATTAGACAAGAAGTCAACAAAGTTATAAACAGCAAAGAAATAACAAAACAAAATATAAAGAATGAAAAAAAAAGTAAAAGGTAATATGAGATATCTCATAAGGAAAACAAGTGGTATGGAGAATAGATCATAGTACCTGGAAGCTACAATAAAAAAATAATCCTGGATACAATAATAAAAGCAATAACTAAAAAGAAAAAGTGTTCTGACATGTTATAAAAAGAGGGACAAAAAGAAAGAGGAAAAAAAAAAATCCATGGATTACCAAATAAAAGAAAAAGAAATTCTAGGAGGAAAACCTAGAGGAATACCATAGCTAAATTCCAAAGTGCCTAGGGTCACAAGGAAAAAATATTAAGGTTGAAAGTGATTGAAACCAATAGTATCTGACTATTCTTTAAATCCAAATCAAGGTCAGGAACATGCAGAGTTCAGAAAAGGAGGTAAGAATCAGATTTTTTTGTTTGTTTGTTTTTTGTTTTTTCTTAAATCAAATCACTTTGGGAATACTGAAACTTGCATATACTAAGACTAAGCTATTCTTGAAATCCTAGAGCAATAAGAAAACATTTTTGAAAAAGTCAAATTACAGCAGAGCCATAATTAGAATTACACCAAACCTGGCAGAGATTACACTAAAAGACTGTAGGTCCTAGATCACTATGTAACAAAGAGCAAAAGAACTAAGGTTGAATTCAAAAATATCATACACAGCAAAATTAAGCATAATTCTGAAAATTATGCACTTCACTTATGTACTTGAACTCTACTTTCCCTTATGGGGGAAAAACGATATTCAATGAATTACCAACTTTCAGGACTTAATTGCAAAAAAGACCTGAACTTAATAGAAAATCAGACATACGTGAGCCAAGAGAAATATAAAATAAACATCAAAAACTAATTACAAGGGCCTCAAGATGGACAAATTAGTCACATTTTTCATAGATGGAAAAGCAAACTATATATGTCTGAACTTGTCATCACTAACTAGATAATTTAAATGAAAGACTGAAGTAGAGCTGAATATGCTGTGATTCTAAAAACCAAAATTGTATAGAAAAAAGTAAAAAAAAAAAAAAAAAAAAAAAAAAAAAAAAGTAATTATACAAATATAGTGTGAGAGGAAGAATTAACACCAAGGAAGTGGATGGGGGAAGAGATCTGGTAGTTCTGAACCTCTACTTTCATTGGAAACAGATTAAAGAGAGAACAATAAGTAGTGTGGGGGAAGGGAGGAAGGGAGCCAAAATGGCAGTGAATAGGCAGGACTTTGTCTTAGCTCTTCCTGGCTTCCCTCAGATCAACAACACCAAATCAAGCCTCTGAACAGATTTTGGAGTAACAGAATACACAAATATTTGGAATATAATAAATTTCCAGGAGAATATATTCTATAAGAACTTCAGGAAAAGTCTGTCTCAATAAGGCAATGAGGGGAGGGAAATTTGCAGGTCAGTATAGGCACAACACAAAGCAGTACAGGAAGATGCAAAGCAGAGAGGCTTCTGCAAGTTGGGGGAAACTAGTGGGAGGCTTATAAATAAAATACAGCAGCATTTGCTACTATATTCTGGTTCAGAAGCCAGTGGATCAGCAGATTAGTTGTGAGAACTCCAACACAACTACACAAGGCAAATAGTGAGCCCTGAATGCCAATATAACCTTGGAGGTGGTCAAGCTTATCCAGCACAGTAAAGAAACCAGAAACACCAAGCCAGGAAAGCAGGAAGCTACTGTCACCTGTAAAGAAAGCTGGAAAATCTACCCCTTACCCTGAGAGCAAACTCAATCTCTAAAAATGAGCAAAAACACAAAAACAGCTCTGATCATAGATAGCTCTTAAGAGAAAGGGAATAACAGACCATAACCCTGAGGACACTAAAGGCAAAACATATCCAGATGAATCCTCAGAGGATGATATAAGTTGGTCTCCATCTCACAGGGCTCTGTAGGAAGATTTCAAAATGGATCTTAAAAAGTATTTTTAAAGATGGGGAAAAAAAATGAGAAGTCTCAAAAACAAAACAGACATTGTCTGAAGAAAACTGCTCTTTCATGAACAGTTTTGGTGAAATGTTAAACAATTTGGAAAACAGAATTTTTGAAATGGAAAAAAAAAGTCAATGCACAAACAATTAATTTAAAAGTTTAATTGCCAAATGCAAAAGAAAATTATAAAAACTAAGTGAAGGAAATAATTCACTAAACATTAGAATTGAACAAATGGAAGCAAATGATGCAATGAGACATCAAGAATCAGTCAAACAAAACTAAACATTAAAAAAAAAAAAAAGTAGAAGAAATATAAAATACCTCATTGGAAAAACAGCTGACCTAAAAAACAGATTCAGGAGAGATAATCTATAAATTTCTGGACTACTTGAAAAACATTAGGATAGAATAGCCATTGAAAGACTCCACAGATAACTTCCTGAAAGAGTTTCCAAAATAAAAACTCCAAGGAATATTTTAGCTAAATTCAAGAATTATCAGATCAGGGAGATAATACTGCAAGCAACCAGAAAGAAACAATTCAAATATAGAAGAGTCATGATCAGGATTACCCAGGACCTAGCAGCTTCCAGTTTAAAGGATCAAAGGGCCTGTAATATTATATTCTGTAGAATAAAAGAAGTTGTAATGCAGCCAATAATCAACTAATGAATAAAATTAAGCATTATCATTCAGGGGGAAAGAGGGACATTCATTGAAATAGGGCATTTTCCTTTACTTTTGATGAAAAGACCAGAGTTAAATGGAAACTTTAATCTTCAAATACAGAACTCAAAAGAAGCGTAAAAAGGTAAGACAAAACAGCATTTTTTAAAGGTTAAATTGTTTACATTCTTATATAGGAAGATGGCATGTTTAATTCTTGAGAACTGTGCTTTGTTAAGGATATACTTGAAGAATATAATTATAATTTGATTTTACTGTGATGAAATAAAAAAGAAGCTATGGGTGAAGGAAAGGGTTATACTGGAAGAAGAGAGAAAGGGAGGTAAAATGGGATAAGTTACTTCACAAAAGAAACAAAAATAAGACCTATTACAATTAAAGAAAAGGGAAGGAAATGAGCATTGTGTGAACTTTAATCTCATAAGATTTTGCTCAAAGAGAGGATCTCAGATCTATTTTGTTTAATATTGAAATTTAGCTCATTCTATGAAGAAGCAGAAGGGGAAAGGAGAAAATGCAATAAAAGAAAAAACATAAATAGAAGGGGAAAAAGAATAAGAAAGCAGGAAGAGGTTTAAAAGGGGAGGAGAGATTGAGGGAGGTATGTAGTCAGAAATAAAAATTAGTAAGGAGGGAAAGGGAGAAAGAGAAAACTGTAACTTGGGGAAAATAAGATGGAAGGAAATATAGAATATTTAAATTAAAAAAAACAGCATCCTACAATATGTTGTTTACAAGAAACACATTTGACACAGAGAGACACATACAGAATAAAGATATAAGACTGAAACAGAATTTATTACATTTCAGCTGAAGCTAAAAAAAGCAGGAGTAGCAATTCTGATCTCAAATGAAGCAAAAGTAAAAATGGATCTTATTAAAATAAAAAATGCAAAGAAAGAAAATACATCTTGCTAAATGGAATTGTAACCTAGAAGTAATAATGATATTAAATGTGTAAGCACCAAGTGGGAGAAGACCCAGATTGGTAGAGAAGATTTTAAATGAGTTATAGGAAAACATAGAATGCAAAATTTTACTAGTGGGGGAACCTCAACCTTCCCCTTTAAGCATCAGAGAAATCTCACCATAAAATAAACAAGAAAAATACTTGGAAGATCAATAGAATCCTTAAAATCTATATATGATAGACCTCTATAGAAAATCAATTTGGGGCTGAAAATAATACAAATTTTTCTCAGGAGCACATGGCACCTAGACAAAAAATTGACCATTTATTAGGGCATAAAAACCTCACAATGAAATGCAGAAAGGCAGAAATAGTAAATGCTTTCTTTTCAGAACACAATGCAATACAAATTATATTCTATAAAAGGGAAAGGGAAAATAAACTAAATTGGATTTTCCAATTGGAAATTAAATAATCTAATGTTAAAAAATGAATGGGTCAAACAACAAATCACAGAAACTATCTATAATTTCATCCAAGAGAATGATAACCATGAGACAATATGCCCAAACATATGGGATATAGGCAAAGCAGTTCTTAGGGGAAATTTTATACCTCTAAATAGCTATATAAATAAAATAGAGAAAAAGGAGATCAATAAGTTGAGCATGGAAGTTAGATAGAAAAAATAAATTGCTTCCAATTAAATGCCAAATTAGATATTCTGAAACTCAAAAGAGAGGTTAATAAAATTAAACTAATAAAACTGTTGAACTAATAAGTAAAACTAAGAGTTGGTTTTTTGAAGAAAAAAATAGATACATTTTTGGTTAATTTGTTTAGAAAAAAGAAAGAAAAAAAACATCCCCACATCAAGAATAAAAAGGGTGAACTTAACAACAACGCAAAATAAATGACAGCAACAATTATAGAATCAAATTTGATAATCTAAACAAAATAGAAGAATACATAAAAATATGAATTGCCCAGATTAAAATAAGAGGAAATAAGTTACTGAAATATCCCCATTTTAGAAAAAGAAATTGACAAGCCATTAATAAACTCCCTAAGAAAATATCTTTAGGACCAGATGAATTAACAAGTAAATTCTACAAAATATTTAAAGAACAATTAATTCCAATACTATGTAAACTATTTGGATAAATAAATAAAAAAGTACTAGTAGGAGCAGTAGTTGGATAGAGCACCAGCCCTGAAATCAGGAGGACCTGAGTTCAAATCTGACTTCAGGCACTTAACACTTCCTGACTGTGTTACCATGGGCAAGTCACTTAACCTCAATTTCCTTAGCAAAAAATAAAAATAAAAAATAAAATAAAAAAGTAATGCTTCCAAATTCCTTCTATGACACAAACATGGTACTGATATCTAAATCTGGAGAGCCAAAAGGGAGAAAGAAAATATCCCTAATTAATATTGATATAAACATTTTAAATAAAATATTAGCAGAGATTATAGCAATTTATCAGCAAGATAATACATTATGAACAAATGGGTTATCAGGCATATAGGGCTTATTCAATATCAGAAACACTATACCATAATTGATCATATCAATAAAAAAAACCAACAGAATCATACCATAATCTCAATAGATGCAGAAAATGTTTTTGGCAAAATAGAGCCACTCGGATTTTTAAAAAACCAAGAATGTCTAGGGGTAAAAGGAACTTTCTTTAACATAATAAGCAATATCTATCTGAAACTAGGCATTGACCCACACTTAACCCACTTGACTAAAGGTCAGGTCAAAATGGGTTTATGACCTAGTAATAAAGAATGAAATTATAAATAAATTAGAGGAACATATGATAGTTTACCTTTCAGTCCTATGGAAGAGGAATGAATTTGTGTCCAATGAAGAACTAGAGATCATTATTGATCACAAAGTAGAAAACTTTGATTATATCAAATTGAAAAGTTTTTGTACAAAAATCTGCATTAATGCAGATAAGATTAGAAAGGAAAAAATAAACTGGGAAAACATTTTTACAGTCAAAGGTTCAGATAAAGGTCTCATTTCCAAAATATATACAGAATTGACTCTAATATATAAGAAAACAAGCCAATCTCCAATTGATAATGGTCAAAAGATATGAACAGACAATTCTCGGATAAAGAAATTGAAACTATTTCTAGTCATATGAAACTATGCTCTAAATCATTATTAATCAGAGAAATGCAACAACTCTGAGATACTACTACACACCTGTCAGATTGGATAGAATGACAGGGAAAGGTAATACTGAATGTTGGAGGGGATATGGGAAAAGAGGGAAACTGATACATTATTGGTGGAACTGTGAATACATCCAGCCATTCTGGAGAGCAATTTGGAACTATGCTCAAAAAATTATCAAACTGTGCATACCCTTTGACCCAACAGTGTTGTTACTGGGTTTGTATCCCAAAAAGATCTTTAAAAAGGGAAAGGGACCTCTATGTGCAAGAATGTTTGTGGCAGCCCTCTTTGTGGTGACCAGAAACTGGAAACTACATGGATGTCCATCAATTGGAGATTGGCTGAATAAATTGTGGTATATGAATATTATGGAATATTATTGTTCTGTAAGAAATGACCAACAGGATGATTTCAGAAAGGCCTGGAGATACTTACATGAATTGATGCTGAGTGAAATGAGTAGGACAACAGCAATACTATATTCTGATCAATTCTGATGGATGTGGCCATTTTCAACAATGAGATAAACCAAATCAGTTCCAATAGAGCACTAATGAACTGAACCAGCTATACCCAGCAAAAGAACTCTAGGAGATGATTATAAACCACTGCATAAAATTTCCAATCCTTCTAATTTTGTCCTCCTGCATTTTGGATTTCCTTCACAGGTTAATTTTAAACTATTTCAAAGTCCGATTCTTTTTGTACAGTGAAAGAACTGTTTGGTCATGTATACATGTATTGTATTTAATTTTATCCTCTATCATATTTATATTGGTCAACCTGCCATCTTGGGGGGGGGGGGCGGAGAGAAGGGGAAAAATTAGAACAAAAGGTTTGGCAATTGTCAATGTTGTAAAATTTACCCATGCATATATCTGTTAAATAAAAACTATTTTAAAATAAATAAATACAAATTTAAAAATTAGGACCTGGACCTGGAAGTCCACTATGAGAGTAGACTTGCAAGATATAAATCTTACCTGGATGCTTTCTCACTTGCTCTTGAAGTTCTTTAAAGAGCTGATATATATATATATATATATATATATATATATATATGTATTGGAGGCTTCAAATTTTATTGGGGACAATAAGAGCTGGAATGATTGCATATGATTCATTCTGCTGAGTGGACTGAAAAGGATATCTGACTAATCTCTTTATAGTTAAGTCACAAGAGTATATAGTGCAAATATTATGTTTGGATGCATCTGTAAAGATAGTTGGTCCTTTAAGGGGGACTTTAGAAGCCTTTTCTTCAAGAATCCTTCGTCAATTATGTAATAGTCTGGTTATCTTTAATGGAGAACCGTGTGTAAAATTTGAAACCATGGTTAATAAAATTTGCCACTCTGGGATGGTTTCACAGCATACACTAATTTGTGCATTAGTATAAAAGGTGTATATCTTTTCAGGTCTTATCCCAGATAATTGTACTGCTCACTTAATGGGCTTTAATAAAATTCTAGACACAACCACTGGGTAAGGAGTAAAGCTTTGTTCTGGTTGTGCTAGGATGTTTGCCCACTCTATCACACTGTCTCCTTGATGAAGGACTACTGTGGGTGCCTCTTGAGTAGCAAAAACGGATATTTCCAAGGGTTTTTGAGTGACTCTTTCAACCACATTGGATAAAGCCAGTTCAACTTGTCTCAAAGCCTCTTGAGCTTCTTTTGTTAGCTGGCATGGTGAGTTTAAAGCACTGTCTCCCCTTAAAATATCATATAATGGTTGCAATTAATAGCTAGCCAAGCCTAACACTGGACGCATCCATTGGAATATCTCATATCAGTTTCTGGAAGTCATTTAAGGTTTTTAGCTTCTCTGTTCTCAAGGAGAGTTTTTGTACTGTAAGCAACTTAGGATACACTTCATATCCTAAATATTGAAAAGGAGGATGTGTTTGATTTTTTTTTTTTTTTTTCTGGAGCTATGTGCAATTTGTAATTCCTTAGTGTTTCTATACTTCTTTGTAGACGTGCTTCTAACATTTGTTCCTCAGGTGCACATCCCAATATATCATCCATGTAATGGAATAGCATTACTTTTGGAAATGGTTTTCTTACTGGAGTAAGAGCAGCAGTAACATACATTTGACACATAGTAGGGCTGTTTTTCATTCCCTGTGGCAAAATTATCTGTTCATATCTTTTATAAGGCTCAGCTACATTAATGCTGGGCACTGAAAAGACAAATCTTTTCATATCCTCCTTATCTAGAGGATGTCTTTAATATCTATAATCCAAAGAGGCCATTCTCTAAGCAATTGAGTAGGAGATGGAAGTCCTGGTTGAAGAGTTCCCATAGTTTCCATCTGTTCATTTACCTTTCTTAAATCAGTCAACATCCTCCATATTTCAGATTTCCTTTTTACAACAAATACTGAGGAATTCCAAGAATTTAGAGAAGGTTGTAAATGTCCTTGGTCAAGTTGCTCCTGTACTATATATAATAAGGCCTGAATTTTATCGCTACCTAAGGGCCACTGTTCTATCCACACTGGTGTATCAGTTTTCTATTGGATAGGAATAGGTGAAAGTGTTGGCAGGCCTTCAACAGCAGCCCTGCCTAAAAAACAAAGTACTAATTTTTAACCCTAATTGTTGTAAAATGTCTCTTCCCCACAGATTGATGGGGATTTTTTTCAATCATAAAAGGAGTAAGAACTCCTGTTTCGCCTTCAGATATCCATCTCAAAGGGGTAGCACTAACTTCAGCTGCTATTGATCCTCCTACCCCAGACATGTAGGTGTCTGCCTTAATCTTAGGCCAATGACTGGGCCAGTTGGCACCTCTAATGACTGTTCAATCTGCACTAGTGTCTACCAATCCTTGTAATAGTATGTCATTTATATAAATGGTGAGCATAGGTTGGTCAGCTGTCACAGCTGCTGTCCAGTTTATTCCTGGGTTTTGCTGCTTGGAGTCAGAATGTGGGCGACTATCAGCAGGTTGCTTATTAGGAGTCTATATCAATAAACCTCATGCCACTACTTCTCCTGGTTGACACATTGTCTACCTCTATTAGTGACTGGGATATTATCTACACATTCCCCAGTTTCCCACATCAGTGTATGGGACACTGTTTTGTAAGTACTCTCAGGAGGTAAAATGATCAAGCCTACTGTGCCTGGAGGCAAGGGATCTATAGGCTGGAGAGGAACAGATTTCACCTCTCCAGGGGGTATTTCAGTTGTCCCAGCTTCATACAACTCTATCCTCCCCAATTGTAATCCCTTTCTCCCATCAGATGGCTTCCTGGCTGAGTGGTCATGTCTGGATATTGGACTTTTAGACACTCTCTGGGTGTGGCACCGGCTGCCATCATGCTCCAAGTGATTTTTGCCTGGGGCCCTGGAGCTAGGCCCCTCATCCCGTTTCTCTGACTCAGTCTACACTCTGATGCCCAATGGAACCCTCTGTTGCATTTTGGACATGGGGTATTGAATCTTGTTCTCCCACCCTATTTTCTCACTCTGTCTCTATGCCAACATTGAGCTTTCAGATGCCCTGCTTTACCACATTGAAAGCATTGATGAGTCTCTCTGGAAGTTCCTTGCCAAAAGGGACCCTGTCTTCCCATGTTGGGATCTTGAGCATTATAGCTTGGCTCTAAAAGGTATTTGTGCCCACTGTGGCACAGCATCTTATGAGCTCCTCTAAAGGAGCATCCTTGTGTAGTCCTAGGATAATCCTTCTGCAAACCTCATTAGCATTTTCTTTAGCAAGTTGCCTTACCAAAGTGTCTGTTACTGTATTTTCATTAGTCTGTATGACAGCTGTCTACAAATGTCCCACAAAATTAGCAAAGAGTTCATTTGATCCTTGTACAATTTTTGTGAAGGTCTCGCCCTTGTCATTTTTTCTTGGGGAGAGAAGCCCATGCTTTGATAGCAGCAGCAGCAGCAGCAATTTGCTCATTTGCTGCTATGGAGTAATTAATCTGTACTGAAACTTCTGCTTCAGAAACTACACTTGTTAGTTGGTCACAGGTGATTGAAGTATTAACTCCACTTTGACTATTTTGTTGGGCTTGTTCCTACAGAGTTCACTATATTCAGAAAGCCACAACAAGTTTTGTCTGAGTTCTAAGCATACCCTTGCTATAGATTTCCAGTCACTAGTGGTCAAGACTTCACAAGCCAAGTTATGTAATAAAATCTTAACATAAGTTGATGTAGCCCCATAAAGAGTGCAAGCCTTTTACAGGTCTTTGAGGATGTCTATGTCAAAAAGAATGTATCTTCTACTTTCTTGACCTAAAGAGTTAAAATGTTGAATAACGGGAAAAATTTGAATTCTCAGATCACCTATATCCCTCCCTTCTTCTGTGGCTTTGTTTACTGCCTTTTGCAATCTAGTTATAGGAGGCAGTAATTGCTGGGGGAGAAGTGCTGGTAATATCACTGCTCCTCCCACTACTCCTCCTCCCTCCATCCCTGACGGTGGAGTTGATGGGGGCATGTCAATAATCTGCTCCCTAGGCAGGGTTGAAGCTTCTTCAAGAGAGCCAGAATCACCAGACCCTTGAAACTCATTTAAGTTCCCATGCCCTCTGGCAATATGATCTTGAGACTGTTCCTTGTATTCCTTTTTTTCCTCACATTTCCTCATCTGGCCATTTCTAAAACTTTTCCTTTTTCTAAAACTTGCAAGATTATTTAAGGCCAATTGAATTATGTTGTATATATAAAATGCTTCTGTAGAAATTGAATGAGGATGACTATTATTGTTGCATTTGCAAAGTTGTTGTCCCACAAGTTTCCAATTATCTATACTTATTTCTTCTTCCTCTAAGAACCAAAGAGACGTGCACCCTAATGTACCCAGGAGTTTAACAATCTGTTCCCTAGTTATGATTAAACCTTGCCCCTCAATTACACCCTCTTTAGCTTTATAACCTTAAACATTTAACTCTCTATAAATCATTTGAACTCATCTGAAAAGCAGAAATAATAACTCTACCCTCTCAAACTAACAAGAGTTATTATAATTATATAATTAGAAACTGTCAAAGTCATCTATGGATTCTAACACTATAAGTAAATGCAATGAATTGAGAGTGGGTTGAGTAGTTTAAGAGAGAGAAAGATCCAGGGATTTTCAGCAGCATTGGTGAGGAGATCAATGTACCAACACTTATAATTCTGACTATTTTTAAGGCATGAGTTATTTAGAAATGATTATATGCCTGAGTATTCTGTCTTTGAGGATATAATAGTTTGGGCCTAGGGAAGGGATTTGACTACAGTGAGATCCTCAGAAATGATGATATTGACCCACTGAAGGAGCAAGAATTATCATATTCATGTTTTGCATCAGGATGATCAAAGAACACAAGAGAATACAGCAGCCATGCAGAAGGATAGAAGTAAAACCAGTCCTGGAAGATAGTTTCCTAGGTCAAATCCTTAGGTCATTGGTTCTTCTTCTTTATGTATTTTTTTGATTGCATTGACCCCAAAAAAGAAATGTTTCTCAAAATATTTAATTAATAAAAATAGAACATTTAGAAGAAAACCAGTTATATTAAAATAAAGGTACATTTTTATTCACACACAATATAAGAGATCCCCTGAAATTTATGAAAGAAATTCTGTGAACTCAAGGCTAAGAATTGATCCCTTAAATAAGAACTCCTGTTCTCCATATTTTAACTTGTTCTTCCAAGGGACTGAATGAAATGATCTTTTGAGATCTCTTCTTCACTAAGAGTTCTGAATTTTTTATATATTATTATACTGTATGGACACAGTCTCAGTATTTGCAATAAGCTATATAGAAGATACTGCTAAGAAGTGTGATCCAAAGGCCATAGACATGCTCACTAGTGGCAGAGAATATACATATTATGGATTTCAACCATATATGATTCCTTTATATGGCTGTGAATATTGCCTTTGAGATCTAGTTATGTATTCCATTATGTCAGCATTCTGTGTAAATTCACTTAGTGGAGTCAGCATGTTGTTATGTTGCCAATAAGTTTTTAACAATAACTTAGAGAAAAATAAAACTTCTTCTTTTGAAGTCCATGTAAGCAGTATGAAGAATCTTTTGGTTCCTATATCAGACCTGTTGTTCACTGACAGCATAAATCATCAAACTGTTG
This sequence comes from Sminthopsis crassicaudata, assembly GCF_048593235.1. Classification (NCBI taxonomy): domain Eukaryota; kingdom Metazoa; phylum Chordata; class Mammalia; order Dasyuromorphia; family Dasyuridae; genus Sminthopsis; species Sminthopsis crassicaudata. The sequence continues at coordinate 306,104,800 of NC_133617.1, read as the reverse complement.
CAATAAACCATCAACTATTGATAAAATATTTTCCATGTCATTTTATTATTTGGAATTTGCCCAGGCAATATAAGAATACTGTTTTTTTTTTGTTCTGAATTAAAATTAGTGTAAGAATGGAACAATATTTATTCAATTAGGACCTCTGTTTCTATGAGTTGGAGGCTTTTAGACTAATATAGAAACACAGTTTCTTTAAAATTCTAAATTAACTCTCACAAAGACCTCCAGATAATAAATAGAATGATGACTCAGACTAAAATCCTGTTAAAAGGACGTACTAAATGACTTTGGAAACCCCCCTCTCATCTATGTAACCAAATTTGACATCTATTAATGTGATGACAAAAAAAGTTGAAAATGTCAAAAATATTGACAATTATAAAAAATAAAAGTTAATAATGTATTTCCATAGATACTCTAAGAAACTGTTCTTATTAATATAACAATATAAATGCATTGTTACTTGTCTGTGTTCATTATTTTTAGAATTCTACAGATTAGCAGGTAGAAAATTCATTAAAATGAGAATGAAATAAGGACAAAATGGCATAATAATGAGTACTAGTAGTTATCTGATCTGTAATTACCTTGCTTTAGGGTCACTACTTACTGACATTTTAATTCTTTTCATCTTTTTTTTTTTTTTTTTTTTTTTTTTTTTCCAGCTGGGATGAGTAGAAAAACAGTAATGTTAGTAAGTAATGTAAGTTTAAGATTATAAAAATAGTCTTAGTTGAAGTAAATCAGGCATTCAATGCTCTCCCAATGTTTTGTTTATTTTAAAAATCATCAAATAAAAAACTATCAAGACATTTTATTTGATCTCAGATATCTCCCTATCAAATTCTAAGTATTCTTCTTCAAAGTATTGTTGAGAATTTCTCTGTCTAGCTTCTGAATCAAAATACCATAGTGTGAATCTCATTCCTTGGATTTGCATCTGTCCCTAGAATCATTTAAGCTGCCAAAAAAAGACTCTTAGCAGCAGGCTCTGACCACCATTAAACTTTTATAAGCTTTACTTATAATTTCAAAGTGTTCAATGGAGTGAGCAAGTAATAAGAAAGTTTTCTAAAAGGATAACAACAACAAACATTGTATAATGTGAACTGTGTTAGAAATAGCCTCTGAGCAAATAATGGAATCTCATTCTTCTGAAGGTCGGTTTCAGATCGAAATCAGGACATTTTCAATCTATTCATGCTTATGCTAAAAACACTTTTTGAGGATATTTTTAAATGTATTCTTTTGTTTTGTTTTCAAGTTGATTGCATCCTATTTACTAAAATGCCTGTTGTGACTTTTGTGGCCAGAACATTAGAACTACTTAATTGATTAATGTTTTTCTCTATAGAAATTTATTTTAACATAGGAACTTATCTTAACAATTAATTTTGTCATAGCATGAAAACAGCGATTTGATAGAAATAAAACACAGCAAAGGAAAACAACTCTGCTTGTTTTTTTTTGTTTGTTTGTTTGTTTGTTTTTTTGTAGCCAAATCAAATTTGAATATTATGAAAGCATATACTTAGAATTAAAAGAAAACTTAGAGATCATGTGTCTAACTCCTGATTTTACAGAAAAGGGGAGAGAGAGAGAGAGAGAGAGAGAGAGAGAGAGAGAGAGAGAGAGAGAGAGAGACAGAAACAGAAAGAGACAGAGAGGAACAGATACACAGAGAGTCACAAAAGCTTGAAGTCACAGAAGTTATAAATAAAAAAGTAGATATTTTAAAGCATGATTTTCTGACTCCAAATTAAATATGTCTTCCATAGGTACCAGCAATGTAATTTATTGATAGGAAAAATGACCAAATATTAATTGGAATGAAAAATAGTATATTATAATAATAAATAAGTGGAGGCAAAAAAGCAAAAATATAAAAATGTAACAATGGAGCCTATTATTTGGTTTTACACTTAAAATAAATGTTCCCCAATGTGCTTTAGTGTATTCTAATTTCATATTCTGGAAATGTTTAACATATGATTTTACATGATGATGTATGCTACTACGCTTTAGCCAAATGATATTGATTAGTTCTTGGCCTCAAAAGAAGGAAAGTTTATTCTAAATTCCCAGATCCTAATGATTTTTTAAAAAAAGTTTTAAAGTACTGATTTATATTTATTTCATATTTCACCATTTCTATTAAATAACAGTAAATGATGAGATAATGAGTCTATATACATGAATATTATGGTGCAATTAATAATTTAAAAAAAAAGTTTAAATCGATTGGAACAATGTATATGATATTTTCTTCCTGGACCCAAATAGATAAACTTTGAATCCAGAAAAGAATGCCTGTGCTATACACACACACAACATACACACACACACACACACACACACACACACACACACATTCTCTACTGCATCCTGAAAATAAACACTATGAGAAACATGAAAGCTAGATTGTAAAGAAAATTTTCTGGGCTTAATACATAAATTGGGGATAGTACAGGATAAGGAATGGTTGGCTTAGGATAAAAAACTAGTATATACTTCAGCCTCAAAATGACTAGTTTTGTTTTCATGGGTGATGTTACTTAATATTCCTGAGATTCAGTTTCTCTACCAAAAATATAGGGAACAGGTACTAGTATTTTTTTTCATAAGTTCATTATGAGAAGATTTTATAAAATGAGTTCAGAGCAGTGTAAATGGGAGTAACTATTACTAAGAATAAATAGTAATGAGTAAGCAACAAACTTGTTGCCTTGGTTAGACTTTGGGAGATGGTGGGTGATAGTAGGAGCAGGCATGTGGTCAGGAAAAGCTGGCCATGGCTAAACAAATGAATAATAAATGTAAAGATATTATAGGAAGGGAGTTGCAGAACTTTCATAAAGTGTGAATGAGTAACAGATGACTCCTCACAAAATAAAGGGTTCCAAATGACAGAAACTTAAAAGAAAGCTAACATAAAACTGAAGTCTGTATAGAATGTCTTTTTTCCCTCTGCTATACAACACTGTAATGTTCAGGCTAACTTTCTGGAGGACCTCCAAATGGGCTTTAGTTTTAACAGGATAGTCACCAGGAGGACAGTCAGGAATATAGTCTAAAGCCTTTATTCTCTTGCCTCTTCAGTCTGAGATCAAGCTAGAGCATACTCACTCTAACCCTCTCCTTCACTCAGTCTCTCTTCCACAGTCTGTCTGCTTCACAGTCTTTTCACTCTGACTGACTCACTCTTGATCTTAGTGGAGGAGTACAGGAAGCAGGAGAGTCACCAGGAAGATAGTCAAAGATAGAATGCCTCATTTCCAGTCCTTCTCAGGCCTTTAATACTCCATTACATCAATTACATCATACTGATTATGTGTGAACTAGAGAACAATTACATCACCATGCTAAGTACTAAGTATATGTATACTAAAGAACCATCATCTCATCAATTCCACTGAGTGGAATTCTTGTTGTAAGTATTCTTGTTTCAAGTATACTTTTCCAGAGTCCTCTACACCTGCAGCTTTATATTGTTTTAGAACAAAGGTGGTCACGCCCTCCCTGACTTCTCAGGGAGGTGAAAACACCAAACCAGATATTGTTAGCAGGTTACCTCTGGACTGAAGGGTCTTACTTGAAACAGGTATACATAAATCCATCAGTATGGGAGGTATTACACAAGCACATAGTAATACAACACAGGCTAGTAGTAATATAACAAACAATATGAATCAACATGAGAAATTACACATGCCCATAATTCCTAGAAAGAGAGTATGTAAATAACAATCACACATACACCTCCTTCAGCAGCCAAGAGATAGTGAAAACCAATCTATTGTCCATTACTTCATGTGTCAGGGAATCCAATGATTCCTGCAGATTTTGAAGTCCTGCAGTAATTTCATTGACAATTTTTGATGTTCATGAATGGCTTGTTAAGCTGACAGTTTTCCACCAATTCTGACTAAAATATGATACACACTATGTTCATCCCCCTCCATTCTTTATTTTAGATATAATGAGGTACCTTTGCCTCTTCATGAGATGTAGTACCACCACTTTACCCTTTTTCTGGTACAATTTCTTTTCCACCTCTAGTCTCTAGAACAAATCATACATGTGTTCTTTATATATCTTTATAACAGAAATATAGTTCCCAAAATTTCTTTTTACCTTTTAGATTTCTCTTGAGTTGTATACTTGGAAATCAAACTTTTTGTCTAGCTCCATTTTTTTTTTTTATCAGAAATAGATGAAATTCACTTATTTTGTTGAATATCTATCTTCTTCCCTGGGGCGGGGAAATGTTCATTTTGGCTAAGTTATTTTTGTTTGCATACCAAGTTCTTTAGCTTTTCAGAATATCAGATTCTAGGCCCTTCTATCCTTTAATGTGAATGCTGCTAGATCCTGGTTAATCCTTATTGTGACTCCTCTATGTTTGAATTGATTTTTTCTAGCACCTTATAATATTTTTTTCTTTGGTTTGATAGTTCTGGAATTTAGACACTATATTTCTTGGAGTTTTGATTTCAGGGTCTCTTTCAGTAGATGATCAATTAATTCTTTCAATGTCTACATTACCCTCTGTTTCTATAACTTCTGGGCATTCTCTTTGATAATTTCCTGGAAAATAGTATCCAGGTTCTTTTTTTTTCATCATATTTTTCAGGGAGTCCGATAATTCTCAGATTGTCTCTCTTAGATCTATTTTTGAGGTCTGTTGTTTTCCCAAGATGATATTTGGCATTTTTTTCCCATTGTTTAATTTTGGTTTTGCTTGATTCTTGATGTCTCCTAGAGTCATTTCATATTTCATTTGTTCAATTCTGATTTTCAATGAATTATTTTCTTCACTCACTTTTTTATATCTTTTTCTAATTGTTCAATTGAGTTTTCAAGTGCGTTTTTTTTTTTTTTTGTTCTAAGGAATTTTTTTTCCATTTTGCCAATTTTATTTTTTAAAGAGCTATTTTCTTTTTCCAACTCATTAATTCTGTTTTAAAAGTATTTGATTTCTTTATCCATTCTATCTTTAAATGAGTGGGATGACTTATCCAGGCTCTCTTGCCAAGCTTCCCTTTCCTTTTCCCATTTCTCTTCTAGCTCTCTTGTGAGAGCCTTTTTAATTTCTTCTATGAGAGTTTTGTGTGTTGAGGACCAGAGCATATCCTCCTTTGGGGATTCATCTGGGGAGAGTCTGTTTTTCGTCTCCTCAGGGTTTGATGTCTGTTCTCTATCCATATAGAAGCTATCAGTGTTTAGAGTCTTTTTTAAATTTTTTTGCTCATTCTGGCTTGCTGACAGGAAAAAATATCCACACTATGGTAAAGTTCTTTCTGCAGAAAAGGCAGAGATCACACTCCTCCCTCCTCTGGTCTGCTTGGTGTGAGCTGCCTGCCAAGCTCTCATTGCCTGCCCTTAGCCTGTGCCAGATCTGGCCATCCCGCCCCCAAACAAAAGCAGACCTTTTTCTGGCTAATTTCAAGGATGTCTTCTGTTGATAATTATTTATAGGTTATATTTTTTTCTAGTCAAGCACTAATTCCGAGGCTTGTCATGAAATAAATTCTGAGAGCAAAGACAGAGATTAAGTAAGTGTGTGTATCCTTTCCACCATCTTGGCCAGAAGTCCCTCAAATGTGATTTTCAAATACAGGTCTCTGGAGAAGCATAAGGAGGTAATCAGGAAAGTGATATCATAAGGGACTTAATAAGGTTTGTCTTCTTACATTCCTACATGGGGGGATGATACTTGTAACTCATTAGAACATTCTCATTATTATGACAATTGGAAGTAGTATGTATAGACAGAGGGTATGGGTTGAATATGAAGGAATATTTTTTTTAAATGATAAAATTAAGGAATGAGAAAGTAATGTTCTGGAAAAAAGGGAAAGGGAAAAGTGAAATGGTGTAAATTATCTGCCATAAAAAAGAGGCAAGAAAAAACTTTTAAAGTGGAAGGGAAGAGGAGAGGAGAGGAAAAGTGAATGAACCTTACTCTCATCAGGACTGGCTCAATAGAAATAATATATATACTCAGTAAGGGTATTGAAATCTACCTCACCATACATGAATATAAGAGGGGAATGGGATATGGAAGAGGAGAGAGTGTAATAAAAGACAGGGTATATTGGGGGGAGAGTGGTTAGTAGCAAAACACTTTTGAGGAAAGATAGGGTGAAAGGAAGGAGAGCATAAATGGGGGTAATGTAATTAGCAATACTAATTGTAAAAAAAAATCAAAACAAATTCCTATGATATGGCCTCATTGCTTAAATATATAGAGAACTGAGTCAAATTTATAAGACAGTAAGAGCCATGTCCAAATTGATAAATGATCAAAAGATATGATGTGTGTCCAAAAAACTGCAAATTCATGTATATCTTTTTTTTATTATTACTTTATTTTTTTTATCAATTTTACAATTATAACTTTTTTTGACAGTACATATGCATGGGTAATTTTTTACAACATTGTTCCTTGCACTTACTTCTGTTCCAAATTTTCCCCTCCTTCCCTCAACTTCCTCCCCTAGATGGCAGGCAGTCCCATACATGTTAAATACGTTATAGTATATCCTAGATACAATATATGTGTGCAGAAATGAATTTCTTTTTGCACCGGAAGAATTGGATTCAGAAGGTAAAAATGACCTGAGAAGAAAAACAAATATGCAGACAGTTTACACTCATTTCCCAGCATTCCTTCTCTGCGTGTAGCTGATTCTATATATCATTGATCACTTGGAACTGAATTAGATCTTCTCTTTGTTGAAGATATCCACTTCCATCAGAATACATCCTCATATAGTATTTTTGTTGAAGTGTATAATGATCTCCTGGTTTTGCTCACTTCACTCAGCATCAGTTCATGTACATCTCTCCAACCCTCTCTGAATTCATCCTGCTGGCCATTTTTTACAGAAGAATAATATTCATAACATTCATATACTATAATTTACCCAACCATTCTCTAATTTATGTACATCCATTCATTTTCCAGTTTCTAGCCACTACAAAAAGAGCTGCCACAAATAGTTTGGCACATTCAAGTCCCTTTCCCTTCTTTTGTATGTCTTTGGGATATAAGTCCAGAAGTAGCACTGCTGGGTCAAAGGGTATGCACAATTTGATAACTTTTGGGGCATAATTCCAGATTGATCTCCAGAATGGTTGGATTCTTTCACAACTCCACCAACAATCCATAAGTGTCCCAGTTTTCCCACAGCTCTTTCAATACTCATCATTATTTTTTCCTGTCATCTTAGCCAATCTCACAGGTGTGTAGTGGTATCTCAGAGTTGTCTTAATTTGTATTGCTCTGATCAATAGTGATTTGGAACACTCTTTCATATGAGTGGAAATAGTTTCAATGTCATCATTTGAAAATTGTTTGTTCATATCCTTTGACCATTTATCAATTGAAGAATGACTTGATTTCTTATAAGTTAATGTCAGTTCTCTATATTTTGGAAATGAGGCCTTTATCAGAACCTTTAACTGTAAAAATATTTTCCCAATTTGTTACTTCCCTTCTAATCTTGTTTGCATTAGTGTTTGTACAGAAACTTTTTAGTTTGATGTAATCAAAATCTTCTATTTTGTGATCAATAATGATCTCTAGTTCTCCTCTGGTCACAAATTCCTTCCTCCTCCACAAGTCTGAGAGGTAGACTATTCCCTGTTCCTCTAATCTATTTATGATCTCATTCCTTATGCCTAAATCATGGACCCATTTTGATCTTATCTTGGTATGTGGTGTTACGTGTGGGTCCATGCCTAATTTTTGCCATACTAATTTCCAGTTTTGCCAGAAATTTTTGTCAAATAATGAATTATTATCCCAAAAGCTGGGATCTTTGTGTTTATCAAACACTAGATTGCTATAGTTGTTCACTATTTTGTCCTGTGAACCTAACCTATTCCACTGATCAACTAACTAGTCTATTTCTTAGCCAATACTAAATGGTCATGTATATCTTTTAATTTAAGACCACTATTAGGCATGAATATCAAAAGTGATTCAGAAAAAAAAAATAGAAAATAGAAAAAGGAAAATGTCCTATATGTACAAAAATATTCATGGCATTCACAGCAGTTCCATTCTCAGAACAAAAAAACAAAACAAAAAAAAAAAACAAAAAAAAAAAGTTACAAATTGATGCCATCAGTTGGGGAAGGCTCAATAAACTGTGCTATGTGTTTGCAATAGAATATTATTGTTTTCTAGAATATGATGAGCATCATACTCTCAGGGGAAAAAAAAATAAAAAAAAACCTAGAAAGTCCTCCATAAACACAGTGAAAAATACTGGATACAAAATCACACCAATGTTTTGATAAGTAGGATACACTTACCAGCTGTAATTGACTTTGTTATTCTCAGTAGTACAATCATATACAACTATTCTGAAAGATATATAATGAGGAAATCTTGTCCACACCCAGAGAACGGACTGATCATGTCTGAATGCAGATTAAAGAATTCTTTCTTTCTTTCTTAATTTTTTCTTTTTTTTTTCTTTTCAATTTATTTCAATTTTATTTTTATTAGGGTGGGAGATCTATGTTTTCTTTCACACTTTGACTGTGGAAATGCTTTGCATAACTACATGTGTGCATCTTAATTTTGGATGGTAATAAGGGAGAAAGCCTAGAACTCAAAAATCTTAAAAACAAATGTTAAAAAAAAAAGTATCATTTCAGAATTCATTTAAATGCTTGGTTTAGTGTTACATGTGAAAGAAAGTTGGGATGTCTCAGGCTACTTTATGTCTTCTGTCCACCTTTTGTGGCTCCACCTACAGCAACTTTCTGAAACTATATCTGCATATAAAGCCAAGTAGAAGCCCATAGACAATAATGTAGAATAATGTAAGTAAAGTCAGGATAGAAAAAAGGCTAGAATTCTCTATTTCCAAGTATGCCACAGAAAAATTAAATATAGAAATGTACTTTTCAAGGAAACTAAATGATTTTAAGTTATCCCATAAAAAGTCTTAGTTCCAAAAAGTCTCAGACAGCTTGGAACTAATATTCAAGTCTTGTGATTAGTATGACCCACATGATAGTGATCAAACCAGGATTGCCAAGGCAGAAACTTTAGTTCCCTAGTATTCTGTCCTACTATGTCATAAATGACCATGAATTTCCAGTGCTGTGAAAATCCAGAGGATACTAGGAATTGCAGAAAGTACAGGAATTCTAGAAATCCAGATAAAGAACAAACCAGACAGAATATTCCACCTCAAGTAAAGCTCAGCTCTGACACAAATATGAAGAGACAAATTAACCCATAAAGGCACTGAAATGTATTAAAGATTCAAAGATAACTAAAATCATACTTAAATTTAATGTTTCTCCATAGAAACTTTAAACAGAATCAAAGCAAATGACTGATTTTCTGCAAAGACATCATAGCTATTTAGATGAAAGGAAGTAAAAGATTTAAATAAACAATATTGAAAACATATACAAATAAATAGCAAGTTACCTTACCCAGATAAAGAAATTCTTAAAAGTTAAGATGTTCCAAAAGATATTAATAATTTAATGAAAAAAAATTAAAACTTTTTAATTAATTTAAATTATTTTTTTTAAATCGTTCATTGCAAAAGATTAGAAAATAGAAGAAAATATAGAGTAGTATTTTAAAAGAAAAAAATTGGCTTGTAAAACATTTCTAAAAGAGAAAACTTAAAAGTCCTCAAATTTTCTGAAATCTATGATGTTAAAACAAAAATCTTAAATTATAGTTTTGGAAAATGATATGTGAAAATTTTATCTTGTAGAACCAGATTGCAAAGTAATAATGGGAAAAAAAAACATCACAATACACCAATAACTTCCTGGAATGAGGGAATACCAAAGAAAAATTGACAGTAACGTTATAGCCAAAACTTAAATTTAAAGAAAAATATTGCAAATATCTCTTAACTAAAAAAGTGAGTATTACAGAGTGTTAGTGAAGCTCATGTAAGACCTAGAAACTACTACAATATAGGAGCAATCTTAGAATATAATATCCTAAAGGATACACACAGATGTGCATGCAGACACACATAATACATAAATGCATATATATCTGTGTTTCTGTGTGTTTTTCTTTGTCCTTGTATTAGGATGGCCTTATATCAAACAACAATTTATTCTTCAAGATGAGTATACTCTTACAAAAGATTATGAAATGGACTCTGATACAAAAGAGCATCTTCAAGCATTCCTGATTTAAAAAAAAAAAAAAAAAACCTAATTGAATAGACTCTTAAAAATGTAAACACAAGTATAAAGAGAAAATTTAAAAGTAAATTTAATTTGACAATTAAAAAGAGACAGCAGTGATACATTGCAAATATTCTCATGTGTGAGAAGAACAATTACTCCTCTCCACATCTTGAATTTCTAAGTAAGTTTTTAAAAGGAAGTACAAATGAAATGGAGATTCATAATTTCATACTAAATTTCCTTTTGGAATTTGCCTATGCTTACATATATTCTCGTGCGTGTGTTGTCTTTGTGTATGGGTTTGAAGTTCAGAATTAAAACAAAAAAACAAACAGGTAAACATCATTCACATTCCCAAGCCTGACATGCAAAGCTTTTTGCAACCTGAAATCAAATTACTTTTTCAACTATATTTATATCCTCCATGTACTCTAAGCTACAGTCATAGTAACATGCCTTTACCTCTTGCTTTCCTAACTTTGAAACTGATATTCTTTACAATACTTAATTTTTCCTTACTTTATGATTTTTTGTTTAATCTTCAATGTGTAAATCAAATAAAATAATGACAAAAGAAAATAAGAAATATCTATGTTTCTTTGTTCTAAGCACTTTGCAAAGTAATGTAGATATAAAGAGAGAGAGAGAGAGAGAGAGAGAGAGAGAGAGAGAGAGAGAGAGAGAGAGAGAGAGAAAGAGAGAGATTGAGAGTCTCTCTCCTCAAGGAGTTTACAATCTACCTGGAGGGAACAACACATGCACACTATTATTGACCTCTAGTATTACTTCCAACCTTAAATTCTGTGACTCACTTCCTTGAAGCACAGCTTCTCCAAATTTATTATGTAAAGTCTATTTCTAATATAATTTGAGACTTGGGTTCTTTATAATTTAGTTTTGCCTTTTTTTCAAAACTTGCTATCATTCTAATAGCTTTTGTTTATTCCTTTGTTCATTTTGGTTTTGCTGTTACTGTGAAGATTGTCCTTTGTTATCTATTAAAAAAAATTAAAAGATGGTCCCATATGAAAAGTATCCTATGGAATAATTTTTGTAAGTCTTAACTTTCTCTTAAAATTAAATATCAAATTAAAAAATATTTTCATGTTCAGACTAACAAAATCTGTCAACATGGGTGTTTTGGAAACAAATAACACTATAAAAATGATTTTCCTTGAAAAGTAATTTTATGTGTGTTGATTTTATGTTTCTCAGCAAACAAGTAAGAAACAAGGATTATGTGGTACAATATAAGGATATTGAAATGTTTAAACAATATTTTCCTTATTCCATCCTACAAATGCTATTTTTTAAAAATAAAAGATGTAAAGTACAGTTTTGAAGACAATGAGGGAAAATTGAAAAAGTAGAGTATTGATATAGAAATAGTAAAAGAAGGAAGCTATACACTGATAAATGCCAGCTATGCCCTCAATTTTTTTTTAACATCTTTTAACTCAATATCTTTGACTAAGTATGTAGCCGTTATCCTTTAGTGTCTCAGAGGTTTCATTTTATGATACAAAAGATTATTTAGTTCTGGACTCTTTATTTTGGAAGGATATTGATGAATTGAATAGTATAAAAATGAAGGAAACCAGAATGGTTGGTGGCTAAGATCATGCATTTGTTTAAAAAAAAAAAAAAAAAAAAAAAAAAAAAAAAAAAAAAAAAGAATTAAGGATGTTTAGCCTAGATAAGAAAATACTTATGGGAGGGTATATGAAGAATCTTAAAGTGTCTCAAGGGTTGCCATCTGAAAGAAGAATCACATTAATTTCCCCTTTCTCCAAAGGGTAAAACTAGCAACAATAGATGGAAGTTGCTAGGATAATTTTTAACCAGATATGAGGAAAAAATGCCAACAAAATTATCCAAAAATGGAATACCTTAATAAGTATTGAGATCCAGTCACTGGAGTATGAAAGCAAAGTTTTGAAGCTATTATATTGGAGATTTCAATTTTGGGGTAGGAAAAGAACTATGTAGTTTGTGAGATGACTTCCAACTTTTAGATTCTATAATTTCCATTGTACCACGTGACTTTGTGTGTGTTAACTTACTATAGTCTATAATGGTTGGCTTCTTGAGACCTATTAAATGCTATGCAAATAAAGTCCCTTCAATAGGACATACTCTAGGATTCAAAGGAGAGATCTTAGACTACTTTTCCTTCATCCAGACAATTTCAAGCAGTCAGTTAATCCACTATGTTAATAATGGGTGTATATGTTTTATCTCTGAGATAATCAAATGTATGTCTTTTTTTCCCTCTCATCAAAATAAATTTACTGTGGCAAAAAGTTTGATGTTCACTTAAGGAATGTCAACACTTTCAATCAAAGTAAAATGTTATTGAAAATAAAGTTTGTGTCCTCAAGATGTTCTACAAACGAATAGATCCCAGATGGTAAAATGCAATGGGCAAAAGGAAAATATATCCTTCAAATTTTTCAAAAGTTTTTAAAGCAAAATACATTTTGTACATATGAAAATGTAATATTTGTTGTCTATGTTCAAAACGTATTTTCCAAGAATATTAAATCAAAATAAACTATGAGTCTCAGTTTTGTTTTAGGATAGTCAATATATATTATGTATGCCCTCCATTAATGTTCTATTGCATTGCCTTATTATATCATAGTTTTGAAACTGAGTGCTTAAAAGCCATCCAATTAAGCTCTTTCAGGTCCAGGTAGACTGGTAAGGTTTCAAGTACAACTCACTGATGGACACTATATTTGTTGTCTGAGAAGTAACCTATCACAAATCTTGGGAGTGTACCGCCAAAAGGTTAGTGATCCTATAATGATTATTTTCAGATATAACTATGGATGACTGTGTGTTCATGTATTAATAGATCATTATTTACTTTAATAAAAGAAGTATCTCCATTGATGAAATTACAAGTCCTAAAAATATCAAAGTATTGCAAATACATGATATTCACAAATATACTTATATTCCACATATCTTAAAGACATTGATTATATATAGTCATATATACTAGTAATTAGTAATTTTAATTATCCAGGTATTCAATGCTGACTTTTCATGCTTTTCTTTACCATATCATTGGTCTATGGATTGCAATAGATGAGTAAACATTTTTATGTCCTTGTGAATTAGAAATGTCAGAAAAGTTTAATGTTGCCATTTAAAAACAAATCAAGAGGAAATTTTAGATAGTATATATTATTTATATTTCTATGGTTAGATCTACTAATTTCTTCTAATGTGTATTGTCAGCTTGACAAGATCTAAGAAGATGGAGCACTAGATATTTCCCCCAGTCCACACAGTTCTCAAAATTCACCAAAAATAAGAATTATGTGCAAGAGATAAAGTAATTTAAACTATCTTCTCAGGCAAAGATGCCATGAATTCTGATAAGGTAACAACCTGATGAATCAGTTTCAGAGAAGAGCCTTTTCTGAATACTTTACTCAAGATGCATTTTCCCATTAGTTTCCATGTTCTGGTAAGAAAGAATATCCTCACTCACAGCTGTGCTCTGGGGTATATTTAGCAATTTCCTTATTGTTATTGTACCCTTTGCCAACATACATTTTTCCTGCCTTTACCCCTATCTTTCTGTGGCAAGAAGCATCACACATATATTCATCTCCTTCCTCATGCTGTTGTAAAGGCAAAAATTATTGCAAAACAGAAGAGTCCTCTGCCTGAAGTTAGAGTGTGCTCCCATAACAATCTGCGTCCAGAGAACATAATGGAAGGAATTGAGGCAGAGTATAACACATATGGGCTAACAGCATACATTTAACTTGGCACAGTTTTGATGAATAAAATATCATGGGGTGGGAACTGAAGCCAGTAAAATTTATGAGAGAAAGCTGAGACATTTTTGAAGTCTACCACTGAGATATCTGGAATCAAAGGATGAGTTAAAAAGTAAGAAATGAGAGAATATAATAAAATGAGAGATGAAGTTATCAAAGATAACAGGACAATAGAACTCAGTTAAAATTCTTAAGCACAAGAAGATAAATAAACAGGGAAGATAAATTTTAAAATGGAAATATGTTTGCCAAGACATCTAAATGAGTCCAAACATCTATGACTATTTATTATATTATAAGACAATGAAAATAGTTACCATGAGAGGATAAAACTACAATGTTCCTGAAACAAGGTTGCCCACTATCACCATTACTATTCAATATAGTACTAGAAACTCTAGCCTCGGCAATAAGAGCCGAGAAAGAGATTCAAGGAATTAGAGTAGGAAATGAGGAAATCAAATTATCACTCTTTGCAGATGACATATTGGTATACTTAGAGAACCCCAAAGACTCTGCTAAAAAGCTATTAGAAATAATTCAGAATTTTAGCAAAGTTGCAGGATACAAAATAAATCCATCCTCAGCATTTTTATACATTACCAACACAATCCAACAGGAAGAGATACAAAGAGAAATTCCATTCAAAATTACAGTCAATAGCATAAAATATTTGGGAATATATCTACCAAAGGAGAGTCAGGAATTATATGAGCAAAATTATGAAACACTTGCCACAAAAATAAAGTCATATTTAAATAATTGGAAAGACATTCAGTGCTCTTGGATAGGCCGAGCGAATATAATTAAGATGACAATACTCCCTAAACTAATCTATTTATTTCATATGGAACAAAAAAAGGTCGAGAATTTCAAGGGAAGTAATGAAAAAAAAATAAATGAAGGTGGTCTAGCTGTACCTGATCTAGAATTGTATTATAAAGCAACAGTCACCAAAACCACTTGGTATTGGCTAAGAAATAGATTAGTTAATAAGTGGCATAGGTTAGGTTCACAGGGAAAGATAATGAATAAAAATAGCAATCTAGTGTTTGACAAATCCAAATATCCCAAATTTTGGGATAAGAATTCATTATTTGACAAAAACTGCTGGGAAAACTGGAAATTAGTAAGGCAGAAACTAGGCATGGACCCACATTTAACACCACATACTAAGATAAGATCAAAATGGGTCCAAGATTTAGGCATAAAGAATTAAATCATAAATAAATTGGAGGAACATGGGATGGTTTACCTCTCGGACTTGTGGAGGAGAAAGGAGTTTGTGTCCAAGGGAGAACTAGAGACCATTATTGATCACAAAATAGAATATTTTGATTACACCAAATTAAAAAGTTTCTGCACAAACAAAACTAATGCAAACAAGATTAGAAGGGAAGTAACAAATTGGGAAAACATTTTTACAGTTAAAGGTTCTGATAAAGGCCTCATCTCCAAAATATACAGAGAATTGACTTTAATTTATAAGAAATCAAGCCATTCTCCAATTGATAAATGGTCAAATGATATAAATAGACATATTTCAGGCAATGAAATTAAAACTATTTCCACTCATATGAAAGAGTGTTCCAAATCACTATAGATCAGAGAAATGCAAATTAAGACAACTCTGAGATATCATTACACACCTGTCAGATTGGCTAAGATGACAGGAACAAATAAAGATGAATGTTGGAGGGGCTGTGGGAAAACTGGGACACTGATGCATTATTGGTGGAGTTGTGAAAGAATCCAACCATTCTGGAGATCAATCTGGAATTATGCCCCAAAAGTTATCAAAATGTGTATACCCTTTGACCCAGCAGTGCTACTACTGGGCTTATATCCCAAGGAAATACTAAAGAAGGGAAAGGGACCTGTATGTGCCAAAATGTTTGTGGCAGCCCTTTTCATAGTGGCTAGAAACTGGAAAATGAATGGATGTCCATCAATTGGAGAATTATTGGGTAAATTATGATATATGAATGTTATGGAATATTATTGTTCTGTAAGAAATGACCAACAGGAGGAATACAGAGAGGCTTGGAGAGACTTACATCAACTGATGCTGAGTGAAACGAGCAGAACTAGGGGATCATTATACACTTCACCAATGATACTGTATGAGGATGTATTCTGATGGAAGTGGATATCTTCAACATAGAGAAGAGCTAATCTAATTCCAATTGATTAATGATGGACAGAATCAGCTACATCCAGAAACTGGGAAATGAGTGTAAACTGTTAGCATTGTTTTTTTTTTTTTTGTTTGTTTGTTTGTTTGTTTTTGTTTGTTTGTTTTTGTTTTTGTTTTTGTTTTGTTTTGTTTCTGTTCCCAGATTATTTTTACCTTGTGAATACAATCCTTCCTTTGCAACAACAACAACAACAAAATTCGGTTCTGCACATATATATTGTACCTAGGATATACTATAAGATATTTAATATATATGGGAATGCCTGCCATCTAGGGGAGGGGGTGGAGGGAAGGAGGGGAAAAATTCAGAACAGAAGGGAGTACAAGGGATAATCAAAAAAAAATTATCTATGCATATGTACTGTCAAAGAAAATGTTATAATTATAAAAATTAATAAAAAACAAAATTAAAAAAAAATAATAAATAAATAAATAAAATAAAAAAAAATAAAACTACAATGTTCCAAAATGGCTAAAGAGAGAAACCAAATTTGTGAAATCCAAATTTTTGGCATGTGTAGCAGAAATAATTAGCAGAATAGAAAAATAAAATGAATCAATAGCAGTGATCCTTTCCAAAGAAGTGAAAGAAAATACAATTGATTGGGAAAATAAATATACAGACGTAATAAAACAATCTTGAAAGACAGGAGCAAAAAATTAGAACTTATGATTGCTAAAAAAAACAGAATATAACATTGAGGTCAATATGTATAGACATAAGTTAATGGTCACAGATATCAAAAAAAAACATGACAAGTCAAAAAAAGAAAAAGAAATCTGAACAATATAATGCAACACATGATACAGATTTTCAAGTCTTATAAGAAAAATACTTCATAAATACTTTTAAAATACTTTATATAAATCATTCATCAAGATTATTATCACACATATTTATGCAAAAGGACTTGACAATTGGATAACTTTATGTGAAAACAAATACTATAGGTATGGAGCCTGGGTGATAGTGATGAATGCAGTGCCATCACAAAAATCAGAAAAATCAAGGGGATAAAAGAACTATGGAACAGAAATTGACTCATCTTGACTTACAAGTAGGAAATATAGATAGTGATGCCCAACAG
Organism: Sminthopsis crassicaudata; assembly: GCF_048593235.1. Classification (NCBI taxonomy): domain Eukaryota; kingdom Metazoa; phylum Chordata; class Mammalia; order Dasyuromorphia; family Dasyuridae; genus Sminthopsis; species Sminthopsis crassicaudata. The sequence goes on along the minus strand of NC_133617.1, from coordinate 306,087,521 downwards.
GTATATGGAAATATAGGCATGCACAATTATGATTATATGCTTGTAAGAAAACTTTTAAATATGAAGATTTATATTAGATTTAAAATATTTGTTAAAATTAAATAATCAGATAAATGTGAAAGGAACATCTATACCAAGTTTCTTGAATAAAAAATACTTATATTGCATAAAGAAGTTACACAAATTAATAAGGACAAGAGCCATTTCTCCAATAAGTTCAAAGCATATTAAACAAGCATTTTAAAAGAAAGATATACAAGCTATCAATCATCATAGTAAAATACTCCAAATCACACACACACACACACACACACACAATATATATATATATATATATATATATATATATATATACATATATATATATATATACACACATATATAATATATATATACATATATATTATATATGTGTATATATATTATATATATGTATATATATATATATATATAAAATGAATAAATGAATAAAACTTTTATTAAATATTTACTAAATGCAAAGCACTGTGATAAACATTAGGGATACAAACAAAACAAAACAAAATAAAATAGTTGGTCCCTTATCTCAGAGATATTATATTCATATTGGGGAGATAAAATATAGGAAAATTTTACCTGCAATTTAGATTAAAAAAGTATCTTCAATCCTTAGAATGCAATGTCAAAGGAAATGATAATGCTTCTTTTATTTAGTCTCATTTCCACTGAATTATATGAAGAAATGTTTTCTCCAAAAGTAGAAAGAAATGCTTCAGTACTTGATGCTTCCTGGACACTTGTTGCACTTGTTTGGTGACTTGTTTGAGCTAGAGGGATATCAGATTGGCTAGGATTGCCCAATCCCCACTGTCATTCCTATTGGCCTTGGTTGTAGGTAGCTCCTCCCCAATTAAAGGCAGTCATGTGCAGGACTGTTAGGTTGGAGCCCACAAACTTGAGATTGTACAAGTTGGTTGGCAAGTCATGGAATAATTCCTTACAAGATATTGTGGTTGCAGTGTATATACTCCCTGCTCCTAAAACAGTAGTATTTGAAAGGACACAGAACAACCACATGCAGAGCAGGAGGAGAAGCAGCAAGAACAGGAGCAGCGGAAGCTGGAACCCAGATGGAACCTATGTCAGAGGTTCTGGGACTCCTGGGAACCCCAATCCCTGGACGGCAGTCAGAGCCCTGGGATGGCACAGGACTATAGCTTCAACCTTCACATCTAGCACCCCACATAAGGAAGCAGATAGAAGGAAATAAAAAGATCATGATTCTTTTCAGAAAGTTAGTTGGATCAAAGACAGGTCCCTGGCTAGTTGAGCTGGTCTGGCTTGTTTCTCTTTAGCTGGAAGTTCCATTTGCCTCTTTGGGGAACTTGGAGGAGAGAACTACAGACTAGAGATGTACATCTTGTGTTAAAAAAGCTGTCATTATTTGCTGTTGTTTTTTATTCCTCTTTTAATGCATGGAACATTGAATTTGATGAGTTTTGAAGCAGAAGTACCTCTGCACAATGATTCAGATATGAGATGATGAAGCCCTTTTACTATAGAGATGGTAGTGCAAAGGAGAGAAAGAAATGCATTTGCAAGATATTGAAAAGGTGAAATCCATTAGCCTTGGAAACAAATTGGATATGAGAACCAGGGGACAGAAGAAGGTAAGGAATCTAGCATTATTTTTTGGTTGTAACATTGAGAGACTGTAAGAATAGTATTTCCTTCCACAATTAAAGGAAATATGGGGGGGAGTAAAAGGGGAGGGTTTGGAAAGAAAGATAAATAAAAAGACAATGAAATGATGTAATAATAAGATATGCTAATAATAAGACATGGTAACATGAAATCAAAGAAGAGGAAAAAATGAATGTACAACAAATTTATAACTGCATTTATAGTAGTCAAAATTGGGAACTAGGGGAATTTCCTGCCACTGTTAGAATGATTAAACAAATTATGATATATGAGTGTAATGGAATAGTACTGTAGGATAAGAGATGGAAGGAACTGTTTTAGAGGAAATTAGGAAACCATCTATGAAGAAATGCACAGTAAAGGAAACAGAAGCAGAAAATCAGTTTCTGCTTTGACAATAAAGTTTTACATACACACATACATACAATCTTCTTTGAAACACTTTAGAAGTCTTGTCACTGAAACAATTAATCATAAACCTAGATGACTGAAAAGAAACATGTAATTCATCTTCTGTTAAAGGGATAATGACCTTAAAAATTCAGAGAGATGTCCATTTTTAGGCATATTCAAAAGGGGAGTTTGTTTTAATGGGCTTTATAGGCTTGTGATGAGAACTTTCATTTTTTTTCTTTATTGTTGTTGTTTTTCAGTGGAGAAATTCAGATGGGGGGAGATAAAGGGAAGAACAATGAAGATACCTCAGTGGGCCCAGAGAGGGGAATATCCCCAAGCTGTTCTTGGACCACAATGGAAAATGTGCTGACACTTTTTTCCAGTGCTTTTTCATTTATTCTTTGTTCAATTGATCTATATACTCCCATTCTTCAGAATTTATTTTAGGTATTAACAAAGTTTCTCTTTTAGTAACGTGAGACATTGATTTTATTGATAATTGTTGGTATTCAAAGGTAGTAGAAAGGGAAATTATAAATATATATGTATATATATATATATATATGTATATGTATACATATATATATACATATATCCATATTTAGATAGATCATAATTCTAACAGACAAATTATGTATAATCTGGAAAATTTGAAAAGAATTAGGAATATTAAAATAAATACCTTAATTTTATTTAAATATACAATTGACATCGTATTTTGAGACCATTAAAGTCCTGTATTCATTTAAGAAAAAGAAATATAGGGATATCCATGATAGACACTGGAACTAAATATATAAATTTCAGATTTGTTTAAATAAAAAGAATGATTGAATCCATGAGAATTGAGATGGTAACCAAGAAAGATAGTGTGGAGAGAAAAAAAAAATAAAGTTTAAGACAAAACATTAGAAAACCTAGAGTATTATGGGACTGGAGAAAGGTAAAGAATACAAAAAATATGATTATTATTTAGTCAAAATATTATTCTTGGTAAAAAAAAAATAATATCATAATAAGAAGTGAGTATTGCCAACCAATCTTTATGGTTTGCTATCTTCCAATCTGTAATTATCCTAAATTTATTTTTCCATTGCCTGCCAAACTCCTAGAAAGAATAATTATACCAGTTATCTACACTTACTCATCACTTATTGACTTCCCACCTGTTGCAATCTAGGTTCCAATTCTACCACAAAATTAAAATGTTCTTTCCATTTCTCATTGTCCTTGAACTTTCATTAGTCTTGGTACCTTTTCTTATCATTCTTTACAATTAAATATTTTATTCTAATTAGCTAACTTGCTGATTCTTAGATATAAACATCTGTCTCTCTTCTCTCCATGCTTTCTCACATACTGTATCTCACATCTAGATTGCACTCCCTTTTTCACCTTTACCTCTTGGAATTGTTGGATTTCTTTTAGGGTCAGCTTATATATTGTCTTTGACAAAAAATCTTTGCAGAAAAGGAAAATTGGGACAAATACTTTCTATCAAGCAAAGCAGAGTTACTTCCAATCTCAAAAAAAAAAATGTATATAACCCTACCCTATTTTGATGTCACACTTAAGGAGGCACAGAGAACATCTAGCTGAACAATAGGTTTTGGTGCGTTTTCTATCATTTTGTTCTATATCATTTTGAATATCTGCCTTTGTTCCTTACAATCAATCTTTCACTGATTTGGGAGAGAATTTCAGATGGGAGGAAAGAGAAGATAGCTAACTGACTTAGAGAGGGGAATATCTCTAAACTGTTCTTGGACCACAATAGGAAATATGCTGATACATTTTTTCCAGTGCTTTTTCATACATATATTTGCCCAATTTATATATATATACTCCTATTCCTCAGAATTTATTTAGATACTAATTAATTTTATGTTTTGCTTTTGTTTTTTTGGCTTATTGTTTTGTTTTTTGTTTTGTTTTGTTTTGTTTTGTTTTTTTGGTCACCTGGGACATAGACTTCAGAGAGTAAGGAGGAGTCACAAAGTCAATTGTAAGTTCTGGACTAGCTCCAATGGAGGCCTCAGAATCACTGGAGTCAGGATAAGCAAAAGTCTTTGGTCTTTAGGAAAGAAGTGAAGGGGATGGACAAAAACTGCCACAAACTCTCCACCCACCTCCCTTCTCTTAGTCCTCCTCCAAAGTGACTCTGGCTTGTCTCACTCCACCCCTTAATCCCTCCTACAATTCTCCTCCTCAAGCATTGAACTAGCATTAACTGTAAGAAGAGAAATTCCAAACATGCTAATAGAGTTATTGTCCAATAGGTAATTAGACTTAAGTGCTTGATTATCTGATTAAAGTGCACTTATTCTAAGTTCAGCCCTTTACAATCAATAAATCTCAAGAAGGGATTTCTGAGCCTATCAAATTCAATATGTACCTGATCAAGTAGCACCTCTATAGTATCCATGACAATTGTTTGGTCAGCTACTGTTTAAAGATATCTAGAATAGGTGGTGGGGAGGAGAAAGAGACTTTACTATATCCTGTGTCAGCCTACTATGATTTTGAACATTCTATTCTTCCTATATTCTAGATCTTCCTTTTTTTTTTCTTTTTTTCTTTTTCTGATTTCTTGATTCTCTCTCCTTGCCCCATCCCAATGATACCTCTGTGTGTATGTGTGTGTGTGTGTGTGTGTGTGTGTGTGTGTGTGTTCTGTTCTCTGTTTCTTCCCTGACATTCACAAATTCCTTATTCCCTCAATATTCAGGACTCCAAAAGCCCCAGAGATAAAGGCTATCACAGGATCTACCAATTTTGCATGCCATCTTAACAGCAGTCCCAGAGTCAAAACAACTACAATAAAAATACTACATCATAGGAAGTATTTCCCAATAATAAAGACTGACTTCATTACTAAGAAGTAATGAAGCCAATTTTTTAAAACAAGTATATACTATAACAGTTTGAGTGGGTGTTAGGCTTAATGTACACTTCATCCTCTTGACAGTGACATTGTTTAAAACATCTTTGTGACTCTTCTTTTAGCTTTGTCTACAAAGCTAATTAAAAAATCAGTCACATAACTGTATGATCATATCCCATGTGTAAAATGTCCTAACAGGCATTCTTCTTGATTTCCATTTCTTGATGTGCCTGGAGACAAAAAGGAAACACCTTTTCCTCTATATAAGTTAAAAAGAATTTGTCCATTCAGCCACAAATTATACTGGTATAGCTACTATCATTGAGAAACTGGAAGTCATTAAATGTATTAGCTCATTAATCCTTATACCATCATTATGGGGTAAGTAGAAAGCACATATTGCTATTGTTGCCTATGGGGAAATCAAGGTATTGGGTAGGCACATAACCTGTCAGCTATCTTGCTTTTTTATTTTTAATTTTTCTTTAAAATGATACAACATAAAGTGTGGCTGATTCTTTGGTGAATTTGATCTAGCTCAGACCAAAAAAAAAAAAAAAGAAGAAGAACTAGAAGAGGCAGATTCATGTTTTCCAGGCATGCCTCAGGAATAAAAGATCTTCTTTTCATGTTAATCCTAAATTCTTTTAACCAAAAGCTGACAGCACTGAGACAATAAAGAACCTGTTAGATCTGTTGTCCAAAAATACTCACTACCATTTGTCAGGCTTCACGTTCAAAATGACTTTTTTCACATCACTGGCCCCTAAATATAAAAGATCATGTTAGTTTCCCTAATTAAATGCAGTGAGAACAAAGGTTTACCATCTCATAGCATTCTTTCTCAAAAAAAAAAAAATCAACTGAAAAGTACAGGGAAAATGTGTTAAAAGTTGTAGAAATATGATTCTGTTTTGATGCCTCCTTTTTTTGTTTTTATTTAAGAAATGATTTTTGAACATTTTTCCTGTGATTTTTTTTCCTCTCCTATATTCAGATGATTGTTTCGACATCTGTGTTTGGGAAGCTGAAGAAGAAAAAAATAAATACAGAAATGGCAGCGATATTAACCAAATAGAAAATATGATCACAATGGATCTTCATAAATGTTCTATAATGAATTTCTTCTCTCAGCAGAAAATAATGAATATATTAATGAAGTAAATAGATCAATAAATCAGGTTATTTGTCAGGTAATAGAAGGCCATGTAAGGATATGGCTTTACTTCCATTAAAAAAATACTTTCCATAGACTCCTTAGTCTTTCCATAAATTAGTTCCAAAGAAGTTATTTTTACAAGAAATTGCAGTGGCAGAGAAAGGATTCTAAGCTGATTCAAATGGGCTGAATCACTGCATCATTACTGATGTATTTTTCATTAAGTGGTCAATGCGTTGCAGATTTGGAAAAGGTTTTTCTTTATAAATGTTAAATGGTTTTCTGAACCATTGAGGCTAGGAAAGATTTTGCCTTAAAACATTTTTTTTAAGTTTTTGCAAGAGTCAGCAAGATGAAATGTCTGATTAAAGATACACACATTCCCACCCTCCAGAATCACAAAGATCAAAAGAAAATATTAGAAAAAAAAAATGTAGAATAGTTTTCCAATTGGATGTTATGCTTCTAATTGTTACAGAAGGATTAAACATGTCATTTTTAAAATTAAGAAATTACTTATTTTTAATAAACATTGCTTTATGAATTACATTGGAAGAGAAAAAATTATAACAATAGGGAAAATTATGGGAAAGGAAAAAAAAAAAAAAACAGAAAAAAAGTCAACTTAGCATGGGTTGCTTTACATTCAGTCTCCTTAGTTCTTTTTCTGGAAGTAGATGGCATTTTGTGTCCAAAGTCTATTGGGATTGCATGGGATCATAGAACTACTGAGAAGAACCAAGACTTCCAAAGTTGATCATTGCACATTCTTGCTGCTATCGTGTGTAATGTATTCTTATTTCTGCTTGTTTCACTTGGAATCACTTCATGTAAATCTTTTCAGGCCTTTCTAAAATTAGATAGTTCATCATTATTAATTAATTTATTTTTATTATACCTTTTTATTTAGAAAACACATGTATGGAAAATTTTTTAACATTGACCACTGAAAACCTTCTGTTCCAAATTTTCCACTCCCTCCCCAGACTCTTCCCCTAGACGGCAGGCAGTCCAATATATGTTTATATGTTAAAATGCATGTTAAATCCAATATGTATATGAATATTTGTGCAGTTATCTTGATGCAAAAGAAAAATCAGATATAGGAAGAAAAAAAACTGAGAAGGAAAACAAAAATGCAAGCAAACAACAATGGAAAGAGTGAAAATTCTATGTTGCTGTCCACACTCACTTCCCATAGTTCTCTCTCTGGTGTAGATGGCTCTTCTCATTACTACACAATTGGAGCTGGTTTGATCATCTCATTATTGAAGAGAGTCTTATCTTGAGGTCTCTCTAAAATAATTCTGTTGGTCATTTCTTAAAGAAAAATAATATTCTATAACATTAGTATACCATAATTTATTCAGTCTATCAACAATTTATGGGCATCCATTCAGTTTCCATTTTCTAGGCACCACAAAAAGGGGTGCCACAAACATTTTTGCACATGTGGGTCCCTTTCCCTCCTTTAAGATTTCTTTGGGATATAAGCCCAGTAGACACATTGTTGGGTCAAAGGGTGTGCATACCCTTTGGTTGATAGGTTGATAACTTTTTGAGCAACTTCCAAATTGCTCTCCAGAATAGTTGGATTCATTCACAGTTCCACCAAGAATGCATCAGTGTAAGTTTTCCCACATCCCCTCCAACATTGGTCATTATCTTTTCCTGTCATCTTAGCCAATTTGAGAGGTGTGTAGTGGTATCTCAGAGTTGTCTTATTAATTTGCATTTCTCTGATCAATAATGATTCGGAGCTTTTCATGACTAGAAATAATTTCAATTTCTTCACCCGAAAATTGTTTGTTCACATACTTTGACTATGAACTGGAGAATGGCTTGATTTCTGATAAATTTGAGTCAATCCTCTATATATTTTAGAAATGAAACCTTTCTCAGAACTTTAGAATGTAAAAATGTTTTCCCAGTTTATTGCTTCCCTTCTAATCTTGTTTGCATTAGTTTTATTTGTACAAAAACTTTTTAAGTTAATATAATCAAAATTATCGATTTTGTGATCAATAATGATCTCTAGTTTTACTTTTGTCACATTCCTTCCTGCTACACAGGTCTGAGAGGTAAACTATCCTATGTTCTTCTAATTTATTTATAATCTCATTCTTTATGTCTAGATCATGAATCCATTTTGACCTTTTCTTGGTATACAGTGTTAAGTGTGGGTCAATGCTCAGTTTCTGCCATACTAGTTTCCAGTTTTCCCAGCAGTTTTTGTCAAATTGTGAATTCTTATTCCAAAAGCTGGGATCTTTTAGTTTGCCAAACATTAGATTTCTATAGTTACTATTTTGTCCTGTTAGCCTAATCTATTCCACTGATCAACTAGTCTATTTCTTACCCATTATCAAATGTGTTTTTTTTAATTGTTTAATTTTTATTTTACTTTATAATTATAACTTTTTTTTGACAGTACATATGCATGGGTAATTTTTAAAATATTATCCCTTGCACTTACTTCTGTTCAGATTTTTCCCTTCCTCCCCCAACCCCCTCCCCCAGATGTGAGGCAGTCTTATACATGTTAAATATATTACAATATATTCTAGATACAATATATGTATGTAGAACTGAATTTCTTGTTGCACAGGAAGAAATGGATTCAGAAGATAAAAATAACAGTTTATACTCATTTCCCAGTGTTCCTTTTCTGGATGTAGCTGATTCTGTCCATCATTGGTCAATTGGAATTGGATTAGATCTTCTCTATGTTGAAGATATCCACTTCCATCAGAATACATCCTCATACAGTATCATTGGTGAAGTGTATAATGATATTCTGGTTCTGCTCATTTCACTTAGCATCAGTTGATGTAAGTCTCTCCAAGCCTCTCTGTATTTCCCCTGTTGGTCATTTCTTACAGAACAATAATATTCCATAACATTCATATACGATAATTTACCCAATAATTCTCCAATTGATGGACATCCATTCATCTTCCAGCTTCTAGCCACTATGAAAAGGGCTGCCACAAACATTTTGGCACATACAGGTCCCTTTCCCTTCTTTAGTATTTCCTTGGGATATAAGCCCAGTAGTAGTATGGCTAGGTCAAAGGGTATACCCATTTTGATAAATTTTGGGGCATAATTCCAGATTGCTCTCCAGAATGGTTGGATTCTTTCACAACTCCACCAACAATGCATCAGTGTCCCAGTTTTCCCACAGCCCCTTCAACATTCATCGTTATTTGTTCCTGTCATCTTAGCCAATCTGACAAGTTTGTAATGATATCTCAGAGTTGTCTTAATTTGCATTTCTCTGATCAATAGTGATTTGGAACACTCTTTCATCTGAGTGGAAATAGTTTTAATTTCATCATCTGAAAATTGTATGTTCATATCCTTTGACCATTTATCAATTGGAGAATGGCTTGATTTCTTATAAATTAAAGTCAAGTCTGTATATCTTGGAGATGAGGCCTTTATCAGAACCTTTAACTGTAAAAATGTTTTCCCAATTTGTTACTTCCCTTCTAATCTTGTTTGCATTAGTTTTGTTTGTGCAGAAACTTTTTAATTTGGTGTAATCAAAATATTCTATTTTGTGATCATTAATGGTCTCTAGTTCTCCCTTGGACACAAACTCCTTCCTCCTCCACAAGTCTGAGAGGTAAACCATCCCATGTTCCTCCAATTCATTTATGATTTCATTCTTTATGCCTAAATCTTGGACCCATTTTGATCTTATCTTAGTATGTGGTGTTAAATGTGGGTCCATGCTTAGTTTCTGCCATACTAATTTCCAGTTTTCCCAGCAGTTTTTGTCAAATAATGAATTCTTATCCCAAAATTTGGGATCCTTGGTTCTGTCAAACACTAGATTGCTATTTTTATTCACTATCTTGTCCTGTGAACCTAACCTATGCCACTGATCAACTAGTCTATTTTTTAGCAAATACCAAATGGTTTCGATGACTGTTGCTTTATAATACAGTTCTAGATCAGGTACAGCTAGACCACCTTCACTTAATTTTTTTTTTCATTAGTTCCCTTGAAATACTCGACCTTTTTTTGTTCTATATGAATTCTGTTGTTATTTTTTCTAGGTCATTAAAATAGTTTCTTGGGAATCTGATTGGTATAGCACTAAATAAATAGATTAGTTTAGGGAGTATTGTCATCTTAATTATATTTGCTCGTCCTATCCAAGAGCACTCAATGTCTTTCCAATTATTTAAATCTGACTTTGTATTTGTGGCAAGTGTTTTGTAATTTTGCTCATAATTCCTGACTCTCCTTTGGTAGATATATTCCCAAATATTTTATACTATCGACTGTTATTTGGAATGGAATTTCTCTTTGTATCGCTTGCTGTTGGATTGTGTTGGTAATATGTAAAAATGCTGAGAATTTATGTGGATTTATTTTTGTATCCTGTAACTTTGCTAAAATTCTGAATTATTTCTAATAGCTTTTTAGCAGAGTCTTTGGGGTTCTCTAAGTATACCATCATGTCATCTATGAAAAGTGATAATTTGATTTCCTCATTTCCTACTCTAATTCCTTGAATCTCTTTCTCGGCTCTTATTGCCGAGGCTAGAATTTCTAGTACTATATTGAATAATAATGGTGATAGTGGGCAACCTTGTTTCACTCCTGATCTATAGGGAAAGGTTCTAGTTTATCGACATTACATATGATGTTTACTGAAGGTTTTAAATATTTGTTCCTTATTATTTTAAGGAATAGTCCATTTATTCCTATACTCTCAAGCGTTTTTAGTAGGAATGGATTTTGGATTTTATCAAATGCTTTTTCTGCATCTATTGAGAAGATCATATGGTTTTTATTTAATTTAACTATTAATATGGTCAATTATACTAATAGTTTTCCTAATATTAAACCAGCCCTGCATTCCTGGTATAAATCCCACTTGATCATAGTGTATTTTCCTTGGGATGATTTTCTGAAGTCTATTTGCTAATATCTTATTTAAGATTTTAGCATCAATATTCATTAAGGAGATTGGTCTATAGTTTTCTTTCTCAGTTTTCAATCTACCTGGTTTAGGTATCAGTAGCATGTCTGTGTCATAGAAGGAATTTGGTAGGACTCCTTCAATCCCTATTTTTTCAAATAGTTTACATAGCATTGGAGTTAGTTGTTCTTTAAATGTTTGGTAGAATTCACATGTAAATCCATCTGGTCCTGGGGACTTTTTCTTAGGAAGTTGGTTAATAGCTTGGTCTATTTCTTTTTCTGAGATGGGAATATTTACACTACTTACTTCTTCCTCTGTTAATCTGGGCAAGCTATATTTTTGAAGGTATTCCATTTCATTTAAGTTATTGAATTTATTGGCATAAAGTTGAGCAAAGTAGCTCCTAACTATTGTTCTAATTTCCTCTTCATGAGTAGTGAGTTCACCTTTTTTATTTTCAAGATGAACAATTTGCTTTTTCTCTTTCCTTTTTTTAATCAGCTTTACTAAGGTTTTGTCTATTTTGTTGGTTTTTTCCCTAGAACTGACTCTTAGTTTTATTAATTAATTCAATAGTTTTTTTTTTTAACTTTCAATTTTATTAATCTCACCTTTTATTTTTTGAATTTCAAGTTTTGTGTTTGTCTGGGGGTTTTTAATTTGTTCCTTTTCTAGCAGTTTTAATTGTAAGCCCAATTTGTTGGCCTTCTCTTTCTCTATTTTATGCAAGTAGGCCTGTAGAGATATAAAACTTCCCCTTATTACTGCTTTGGCTGTATCCCACACATTTTGGTATGATGTCTCATTATTGTCATTTTCTTAGGTGAAGTTATTAATTATGTCTATGATTTGCTGTTTTACCCAATCATTCTTTAGTATAAGATTATTTAGTTTCCAATTATTTTTTGGTCTATTTTCCCCTAGCTTTTTATTAAATGTAATTTTGATTGCATTGTGGTCTGAAAAGGATGCATTTACTATTTCTGCCTTACTGCATTTGAATTTGAGGTTTTTATGCCCTAGTATATGATCAATTTTTGTATAGGTTCCATGAACTGCTGAGAAGAAAGTACACGCCTTTCTTTCTCCATTTAGCTTTCACCAAAGATCTATCATATCAAACTTTTCTAGTATTCTATTTACGTCTTTGACTTCTTTCTTATTTATTTTGTGGTTTGATTTATCTAATTCTGAGAGTGCAAGGTTGAGATCTCCCACTATTATAGTTTTGCTATCTATTTACTCTTGCAGCTCTCTTAATTTCTCTTTTAAGAATTTAGATGCTGCACCACTTGGTGCATATATGTTTAATATTTATACTGCTTCATTATTGATGCTTCCCTTTAGCAGGATATAATGCCCTTCCTTATCTCTTTTAATTAGATCAATTTTTGTTTTTGCTTGATCTGAGATGAGGATGGCTACTCCTGCTTTTTTGGTTTGGCCTGAAGCACAATAGATTCTGCTCCACCCTTTTACTTTTAGTTTGAATGTATCACCCTGTTTCAGGTGTGTTTCCTGTAAACAACATATAGTAGGATTCTGACTTTTAATCCAGTCTGCTAACTGCTTCCTCTTTATGAGGCAGTTTGCCCCATTCACATTTATGGTTAGAAGGACTAATTCTATATTACTTGCCATCCTATTAACCCCTGCTTATGCTTTTCCCCTTTCCTTCCCTCTTACCCACCTAACCAGTATTAAACTTGTGAACACCACTTGCTTTTCACAGCCCTCCCTTTTTAGGATCCCTCCCCCACCTTAAAGATCCTCCCCTTATTTTACCCCTTTTCCTCACAATTTCTGTATTCCCTTCCCCTTAGGTTACTCCTTCCCTCTCACTCTTCAATGAAGTGGAAGAAGTTTCACCATAAATCAAATATGTCTATTGATACACACTATGTTCATCTCCCTCATTTCTTTCTCTCAGATATAATAGGTTACCTTTGCCTCTTCATGTGATGTAGTACCACCACTTTACAGTTTTTTATGATATAATTTCCTTTCCACCTCTAGTTTCTAAGACAAATTGTACATATGTTCTTTACATATTTTTTTGGCAGAAGTATAGTCCTCAAGATTTCTTTTTACCTTTTTAGAAATCTCTTGAGTTCTGTATTTGAAGATCAAACATTGTATATAGGTCTGGTTTTTTCATCAAAAATAGATGGAATTTATTTATTTCGTTAGATGTCCATCTTCTTCCCTGGAAAATGATGCTCATTCTTGCTGGGTAAGTTATTCTTGACTGCATACCAAGTTCCTTAGCCTTTCAGAATATCATGTTCCAGGCCCTTTGTTCTTTTAATGTGAATGCTGCTAGATCCTGGGTTATCCTTATTGTGGATCCTCCATATCTGAATTGCTTTTTTCTAGCAGCTTCCAATATATTTTCCTTTGTCTGATGGTTCTTGAACTTGGCCACTATATTTCTTGGCGTTTTGATTTTGGGGTCCCTTTCTGTAGGTGATCGATGAATTTTTTTCAATGTCTATTTTACCCTCTGTTTCCAGAATGTCTGGGCAGTTCTCTTTGATAATTTCCTTGAAAATGGTGTCCAAACTCTTTTTTTCCTCACATTTTTCAGGGAGTCCGATTATTCTCAAATTGTCTCTCCTGGATCTGTTTTCTAGGTCTGTTGTCTTTCTGATAAGGTACTTGACATTCTTTTCAATTGTTTCATTACTCTGGTTTTGTTTAACTACCTCTTGGTTTCTCCTTGAGTCTTTCATTTCTACTTGTTTGAGTCTTAATTTTCAATGATGCATTTTCTTCACTCACTTTTTTTATATCTCTTTGTAATTGTCCAACTGAGTTTTTATCTTCTATTTCCATTTTATCCATTTTACTTTTTAGAGAGCTGTTTTCTTTTTCTAGCTCACTAATCCTGTTTTCCTTGGAGTTATTTACCTTTTCCAGCTCACTAATCTTGTTTCTCAATGATTTGATTTCTTTATCCACTCTGTCTTTAAATGCATGGGATGACTTCTCCAGGCTCTCTTGCCAAGCTTCCCTTTCCTTTTCCCATTTCTCTTCCAGTTCTCTTGTGAGAGCCTTTTTGATTTCCTCTATGAGATTCTTTTGTATTGAAGAGCAGCTCATAACCCCCTTAGGGGATTCCTAAGTCTGTTTTTAGTCTTCTCAGTGTTTGAAGTCTGCTCTCTCTATATACAAAAGCTGTTAATGTTTAGAGCCCTTTTGAATTTTTTGTTCATTTTGTCAGAGTAGGAATTGAAGAAAACAAATTGACAAGAGAAACAATTGATCTGTTTTGCGGGGAATGGGAGTGGATGGTATTAATGGGCTTCCTCTACAGACTGGGGGGGTAGGGCAGCAGACAGCCACTAACAGAACAGGAATGACTGTACTGAGTGTGCGTTCTGAGGCTCTGAGAATGAGCTGAGTCATTCCAGGTGGGGGTTGGAGGTGGCCAGGTTCTGGAAGACACTAGCTTTACGGGGTTTTAATCTTCACCTCCGGTGTTTACACCCTCTCCACTGATCCTAGCTTGCTGCCAAGACGGAGTATCCACACTGGGGTAAAAGCTTTTTCACAGAAATGGCAAAGATCGTACCCCTCCCCCTCAGGTCTGAGCTGTGTGAGCTGTCTGTCTCACTCTGGCTTGCCTGCCCGCAGTCTGTGCCCAGTCTGATTGACCCTCCCCCAAGCAAACATAGACCTTTTCTGGTGACTTTCAAGGATGTCTTCTCTTGGTGATTATTTGTGGATTTCTTTCTGGGTCAAGCATTAAGTCTGAGGCTTGTCATGAAGTAAGTTCTGAGAGAAAACGAGGAGCTCAAGCAGCTGTCTGCCCCCATGCCGCCATCTTGTCCGGAAGTCCCCTATCAAATGGTTTTGATGGCCACTGCTTTATAATATAGTTTTAAATCTGGTATAGCTAGGCCACCATCATTTATTATTATTTTTTTTTCATTAGTTGCCTTGAAATTCTTGTTCTTTCAGATGAATTTTGTTGTATTTTTTCTAGGTTAGTAAAATAGTTTTTTGGGAGTTTGATTATATAGCCCTAAATAAATATATTAGTTTAGGTAGCATTGTCATCTTTATTATATTCACTTAACCTATAGAAGAGTACTTGGTATTTTCTTCCAATTGTTTAGATATCACTTTATTTATTTGGAAAGTATTTTGTAGTTTTACTCATATAGTGCCTGAGTCTCCCTTGGCAGATAAATTCCCAAATATTTTATACTACTAACAGTTATTTTAAAAGAAATTTCTCTTTGAATCTTTTGCTGTTGGATTTTGTTAGTCATGTATAAAAAATGTTGATGATTTATGTGGATTTATTTTGTATCCTGGAACTTTGCTAAAGTTGAGGATTATTTCTAATAGCTTTTTATTTTATCTTTGAGATTCTCTAACTATAGCATTATACCACCTGCAAAGAGTGATAATTTCTTTCATCATTATCTAGTCCAATTCCTTTAGTCTCTTTTTCATCTCTTATTGCCAAACCTAGCATTTCTTATATGATATTAAATAAGTAATGGTGATACTGAGCAACCTTGTTGCACTCGTGATGTTACTGAAAATGGTTCCTGTTTATCCTCATTTCATATGATGTTACTGATGGTTTTAAATAGATTATACTGACTATTTTAAGGAATAGTCCATTTATTTCTACACTCTCTAGTGTTTTTAATAGGAATGAGTTTTGGATTTTATCAAATGCTTTTTCTGTATCTATTGAGATAATCATATGGTTTTTGTTAATTTGGTTACTGAAGTAGTAAATTATGCTAATAGTTTTCCTAATATTGAACCAGCCCTGCATTCCTGTTATGAATCCTTCTTTGTCAGTTATATTATCCTGGGAGCAATTTTCTGAAATCTC
Organism: Sminthopsis crassicaudata; assembly: GCF_048593235.1. Taxonomy (NCBI): domain Eukaryota; kingdom Metazoa; phylum Chordata; class Mammalia; order Dasyuromorphia; family Dasyuridae; genus Sminthopsis; species Sminthopsis crassicaudata. Next base: position 306,071,599 of record NC_133617.1, on the reverse strand, counting down.
TTTGCTATTATTTTATTTAAGATTTTTGCATCAATATTTATGAGGGAGATTGGTTTATAAATTTCTTTCTCTGTTTTCATCCTACCTGCTTTAGGTATCAGTACCATGTCTGTGTCATAAAAGGAACTTGGTAGGAGTCCTTCATTCCCTATTTTTATAAATATTTTATATACTATTGGAGTTCATTATTTTTTAAATGTTTGGTAGAATTCACATGTAAATCCTTCTGGTATCGGGATTTTATCTTAGGAAATTGATTAATAGCTTGTTCTATTTCTTTTTCTAAAATGGGGTTATTTAAGCAATTTTACTTCCTCTTCTGTTAATTTGGGCAATCTATATTTTTGTAGTTATTCCTCCATTTCACTTAGGTTATCAAATTTATTGGCATAAAGTTGGGCAAAATTATTTCTCTAATTTCCTTTTCATTGGTGGGAAGTTCTCCATTTTCATTTTTAAGACTAACAATTTGATTTTCCTCTTTCCTTTTTCTAATAAAATGTACTAAAGCTTTATCTATTTTGTTTTTTTCATAAAACCAACTCAGATCTGTTCATTAATTCATTTTTTTTTTTACTTTCAATTTTGTTAATCTCTCCTTTTATTTTTAGAATTTCAAGTTTTCTATTTGATTGGGGAGTTTAATTTATTGGGGTTTTTTCCTAGCTTTTTTCATTATGGCCCTAATTCATTGATCTTCTCTTTCTCTATTTTATGTAAGTAAACCTCTTTAAATATAAAATTTCCACTTATTTCCACTTTGGCCACATCCAAAATTTTTCATTCTCTTACATGAAATTATTAATTGTGTCTATGATTTGCTGATTCACCTATTCATTTTTATTTTTTTTTTTTTTTACCATGAGTTTATTTAGTTTGCAATTGCTTTTTGGTCTATTTTCCCCTTGTCCTTTATTGAAAGTAATTTTTATTTCATCATGATATGAAAAAAATACATTTTTTTATTTCTGCCTTTCTACATTTAATTTTGAGGTCTTTTTGTCCTAATATATTGTCAATTTTGGAATAGTTTTCATGAACTGCCAAGACAAAAGTGTTCTTTCTGTCTCCATTCAATTTTCTCTAAAAATCTATCATACCTAATATTCTATTTCTAGTATTTTATTTACAAATATTCTTTTTATCTCTTTAACTTTCTTATTTATTTTGTGGTTTGATTTTTTTAGTTCTAAAAGTGCAAGTTTGAGATCTCCCACTATTATAGTTTTTCTGTCTATTTCATCTCTCTTAACAACTCCTTTAGAAATTTCCACGCTATAGCATTTGGTGCATATATATTTAGGTCTGATATTGCTTCATTATCTATGGTATCCTTTAGCAAGATATAGATTCCTCCCTTATCTCTTTTAATGAGATCAATTTTTGTTTTTGTTTTATCTGAGATCAGGGGAGCTAAACCTGCCTTTTTTTTTTTTTTAATTGAACCTGAAGCATAATAGATTTTGCTCCAGCCTTTTACCTTTACTCTGTATGTATCACACTGCATTAAATGTGTTTCTTGTAAATAACATATTGTAGGATTCTGACTTTTAATGCATTATGCTATTTACTTCCGCTTTATAGGAGAGTTTACTCCATTCACATTTATGGTTAAAACTACTAATTTTGTATTTCCTGCCATCTTATTATCCCCAGATTATACTTTTCTCTTTTCTTTTCTCTTTCCCCTTCTCCCCAGTATTTAACTTGTAATCACCACTTGCCTCAAGCCGCCCTCCTCCTTTAGAATCACTCTACTTTTTGAGTCCCTCCCCCTATTATTTCTGTATTCCCTTCTATTTAGCCTACCCCTTCCCTTTTTACCTTTCCCCTCCCACTTTTCAATAAGGTAAGAGAAGTTTCTCTGTAAATCAAATGTGTCTAATATTTTCTCTTTGAACCAAATCTGATGAGAGTAAGAATCACATATTGTTCATGCTCCTCCCTTCTTTCTTGTAAATATAAGAGATTTCCTTTACCTCTTTGTGAGATTTAATTTTCCTCATTTTACTCCACATTTTCCTTTTTATGGTTCAATCCCCTTTCTTCTTCTAGTTCCTTTTTTTATATTATAACAGTAAAATCAAATTATACATTCATTCTCTATGTATATCCATAACAGAAATCCAGTTCTCAAGAGTTCTTATTACCTTTTTCTGCTTCTCTTGAGTCTTATATTGGAGGTTAAAATTTTTGTTTAGTTCTGCTCTTTTCATCAGAAATAAAATAGAATTCACCTGTTTCATTGAATGCCCATCTTCTTCCTAGGAAGAAAATGCTCTCTTTATTGTAGTAGTTTATTCTTGGCTGCATTCCAAGTTCTTTCGCCCTTTGGAATATCAGATTCCAAGCCCTTTGATTATATAAGGTGATAGCTGCTAGATCCTGAATAATCCTTATTGTGGCTCCTCAGTATTTGAATTATCTTTTTTTGGCTGCTTCTGAAATTTAGCCACTGTATTCCTTGGAGTTTTAATTTTAAGGTCTCTTTCAGGAGGTGTTTGGTGAATTATTTCAATGGCTAATTTACCTTCTGGTTCTATGACATCAGAGCAATTCTCTTTGATGATTTCCTATAAAATCATGCCTAGATTTTTTTTTTAACATAATGGTTTCCAAGGACTCCAATAATCCTGAAATTGTCTCTTCTAGATCTATTTTCCAGGTCAGTTGTTTTCCCAAGTAGGTATTTTACCTTTTTTTTCTTCTATTTTTTTTTCATTTTTTTGTTTTGCTTGACTCTTAATTTCTCATCATGTTATTCATTTCCATTTGTTCATTTCTGATTTTTAGTGAATTATTTTCTTCATTTACTTTTTTTTGCTTCTTTTTGAATTTGTCCAATTAAGTATTTTTGTTCTATGAATTTTTCTCCCATTTCACAAATTCTTTTTTTAAGGAGTTATTTTCCTTTTCCATTTCACAAATACACATATCATGGAGTTTTTGTTTTTGTTTTTTTCTTTTTCCATTTTTGGCAAATCTTTTAATGAGTGATATGCCTTTTTCCAAACTCTCTTGGAAGTTTTCCTTTCTTTTCCCCATTTTTTTCTAGCTTTCTTTTAAGTTACTTTTCAATTTCTTCTAGGAGAGCCTTGTGTGATGAGGACCAGGTTATAACAGCTTTTGTGGCTTCATAGGGAGATAATCTGCTTTTAGACTCCTCAGGGTTTGAAATCTGTTCTTCTTTTTCACCATAGAAACTATGTATGGTTAGAGTTCTCTTTGCCTTTTTACTGATTTTTTTTTTAAGTTAGAATCTAATTTTAGGTGAAGAGAGGTTTTTCAATCTTTCTGTAAAAGCAGTCTCTAAGTGGCCAGGCCTGTGCTGGCTCAGTGCTAACTCATTTCTGATGCTGGATGTGGCCAGGTCCCATAAGACTCTTGCTCTTCAGGGTTCACTATTTACTGTTTGCGTTTGTGTTGGATGTTTTATAATTTCTCTGCTGATTTACTGGCTTGCAACCAGAACACAGTAGCTAACACTAGTGTAAATTTCTCCCTGTGGATTTTCTGAATCATGGATTCTGCACCACCCCATGGAGACCGCACCCTGCCCTGAGTCTGCACAATGTATGCTGGTACCTGTGCTTTGCCTGTCTGTGCTTGGCCACTTCCCTATGTGCCTGAACCAAAACAAAATTTTTCTGGAAATCTTCAAAATTATCTTCTGCTGGTAATTTGCTACACTCCCAATATTTGTGGTTTCTGCCAGTCCAGAACTAATTCAGAGGCTGAATCTGCTAATTAGTTGATGGCCATTTGAGAAAGTCAGAAAGAAACTTGTGTCCTCTCCCCCATCCTGGCTCCACCCCCCAGTTCATCATTTTTATAGAACAATAATATTCCATTTTCTTCATATACCACAATGTGCTCAGCCATTGCCTAGTTGATAGGCATGTACAAAATTTCCAATTCTTTGCTACCACAAAAAAGAGCTGCTACAAACATTTATGAACACATGGATCTTTTCCCCTTATGATTTACTTGGGATACAGACCAAGTAATGACACTGCTGAGTCAAAAAGTATACATTTTATAGCCCTTTGGCCATAACTAAACATTGCTCTTGAGAATGTTTGGATCACTTCATAACTCCACCAATAATGCATCAGTGTCCCAGTTTTCCCATATCCACTCCAACATTTATAATTATGCTTTCCTCTGATATTAGCCAATATGAGAGATGTAAGGCAGCACCTCACAATTGTTCTTTTTGTCTAATAAATACCAATTTAGAGGATTTTTCATACAACTATAGATGGCTTTAATTTCATCATCTGAATATTGTCCCTTCATAAACTTTGATTATTATTAATTGGGGAATGATTGATATTCTTATAAATTTGAGACATGTCTTTATATGTTTTAGAAATGAGATCCTTATCAGAAATATTGGCTGTAAAGATTTTTCCCCAGCTTTATACTTGTCTTTTAATCTTGTTTTTTGTTGGGGGTTTTTGGTGCAAATTTTTAAAAATTTAATGTAATTAAAATTGTTCACTTTACCTTTCATAATGTCCTCTAGTTCTTCTCTGATCATAAATTCTTCCCTTTCCAAAAGATCTGATAGGTAAATCATTTTTTGCTCTCCTAATTTGTTTTTGTTTTTTTTTAATTTTTTATTTTATTTTATAATTATAACATTTTTTGACAGTACATATGCATGGGTAATTTTTTACAACATTATCCCTTGCACTTACTTCTATTCAGATTTTTTCCCTTCCTCCCTCAACCCCCTCCCCCAGATGGCAAGCAGTCTTATATATGTTAAATATATTACAGTATAATTTAGATACAGTATATGTGTGTAGAACCGAATTTTTTGTTGCACATGAAGAATTGGATTCAGAAGGTAAAAATAACAGTTTACATTCATTTCCCAGTGTTCCTTTTCTGGATGTAGCTGGTTCTGTCCATCATTAATCAATTGGAATTGGATTAGCTCTTCTCTATGTTGAAGAAATCCACTTCCATCAGCATACATCCTCGTACATTATCATTGTTGAAGTGTATAATGATCTTCTGGTTCTGCTCGTTTCACTCAGCATCAGTTGATGTAAGTCTCTCCAAGCCTCTCTGTATTTCCCCTGTTGGTCATTTCTTATAGAACAATAATATTCCATAACATTCATATACCATAGTTGACCCAACCATTCTCCAATTGATGGACATCCATTCATCTTCCAGCTTCTAGCCACTATGAAAAGGGCTGCCACAAACATTTTGGCACATACAGGACCCTTTCCCTTCTCTAGTAGTTCCTTGGGGTATAAGCCCAATAGTAGTATGGCTGGGTCAAAGGGTATGCACATTTTGATAACTTTTTGGACATAATTCCAGATTGCTCTCCAGAATGGTTGGATTCTTTCACAACTCCACCAACAATACATCAGTGTCCCAGTTTTCCCACAGCCCCTCCAACATTCATCGTTATTTGTTCCTGTCATCTTAGCCAATCTGACAGGTGTGTAATGATACCTCAGAGTTGTCTTAATTTGCATTTCTCTGATCAATAGTGATTTAGAACACTCTTTCATATGAGTGGAAATAGTTTTAATTTCATCATCTGAAAATTGTCTGTTCATATCCTTTGACCATTTATCAATTGGAGAATGGCTTGATTTCTTATAAATTAAAGTCAATTCTCTGTATATTTTGGAGAAGAGGCCTTTATCAGAACCTTTAACTGTAAAAATGTTTTCCCAATTTGTTACTTCCCTTCTAATCTTGTTTGCATTAGTTTTGTTTGTGCAGAAACTTTTTAATTTGGTGTAATCAAAATGTTCTATTTTGTGATCAATAATGGTCTCTAGTTCTCCCTTGGACACAAACTCCTTCCTCCTCCACAAGTCTGAGAGGTAAACCATCCCATGTTCCTCCAATTTATTTATGATTTCGTTCTTTATGCCTAAATCTTGGACCCATTTTGATCTAATCTTAGTATGTGGTGTTAAATGTGGGTCCATGCCTAGTTTCTGCCATACTAATTTCCAGTTTTCCCAGCAGTTTTTGTCAAATAATGAATTCTTATCCCAAAATTTGGGATCTTTGGGTTTGTCAAAGATTAGATTGCTATTTTTATTCACTATCTTGTCCTGTGAACCTAACCTATGCCACTGATCAACTAGTCTATTTCTTAGCCAATACCAAATGGTTTTGGTGACTGTTGCTTTATAATATAGCTTTAAATCAGGTACACTTAGACCACCTTCCTCTGACTTTTTTTTCATTAGTTCCCTTGCAATTCTCAACCTTTTATTCTTCCATATGAATTTTGTTGTTATTTTTTCTAGGTCATTGAAATAGTTTCTTAAGAGTCTGATTGGTATAGCACTAAATGGATAGATTAGTTTGGGGAGTATTGTCATCTTTATTATATTCGCTCGGCCTATCCAAGAACATTGAATGTCTTTCCAATTATTTAAATCTGACTTTATTTTTGTGGCAAGTGTTTTGTAATTTTGCTCATATAATTCCTGACTCTCCTTTGGTAGATATATTCCCAAATATTTGATACTATCAACTGTTATTTTTAATGGAATTTCTCTTTGTATCTCTTGCTGTTGGATTGTGTTGGTAATGTATAAAAATCCTGAGGATTTATGTGGATTTATTTTGTATCCTGCGACTTTGCTAAAATTCTGAATTATTTCTAATAGCTTTTTAGCAGAGTCTTTGGGGTTCTCTAAGTATACCATCATGTCATCTGCGAAAAGTGACAATTTGATTTCTTCATTTCCTACTCTAATTCCTTGGATCTCTTTCTCGGCTCTTATTGCCAAGGCTAGAGTTTCTAGTACTATATTGAATAGTAATGGTGATAGTGGGCAACCTTGTTTCACTCCTGATCTTACAGGGAAAGGTTCTAGTTTATCACCATTACATATGATGTTTACTGAAGGTTTTAAATATATGCTCCTTATTATTTTAAGGAATAGTCCATTTATTCCTATACTCTCAAGCGTTTTTAGTAGGAATGGATGTTGGATTTTATCAAATGCCTTTTCTGCATCTATTGAGATGATCATATGGTTTTTATTAATTTGATTATTAATATGTTCAATTATACTAATAGTTTTCCTAATATTAAACCAGCCCTGCATTCCTGGTATAAATCCCACTTGGTCATAGTGTATTATCCTGGGGATGATTTTCTGAAGTCTATTTGCTAATATCTTATTTAATATTTTAGCATCAATATTCATTAAGGAAATTGGTCTGTAGTTTTCTTTCTCAGTTTTCGATCTACCTGGTTTAGGTATCAGTACCATGTCTGTGTCATAGAAGGAATTTGGTAGGACTCCTTCAATCCCTATTTTTTCAAATAGTTTACATAGCATTGGAGTTAGTTGTTCTTTAAATGTTTGGTAGAATTCACCTGTAAATCCATCTGGTCCTGGGGACTTTTTCTTAGGAAGTTGGTTAATAGCTTGGTCTATTTCTTTTTCTGAGATGGGACTATTTAGACTACTTACTTCTTCCTCTGTTAATCTGGGCAAGCTATATTTTTGAAGGTATTCTTCCATTTCATTTAAGTTATCGAATTTATCGGCATAAAGTTGAGCAAAGTAGCTCCTAACTATTGCTCTAATTTCCTCTTCATTAGTGGTGAGTTCACCCTTTTCATTTTCAAGACTATCAATTTGCTTTTTCTCTTTCCTTCTTTTAATCAGGTTTACTAAGGGTTTGTCTATTTTGTTGCTTTTTTCATAAAACCAACTCTTAGTTTTATTAATTAATTCAATAGTTTTTTTACTTTCAATTTTATTAATCTCACCTTTTATTTTTTGAATTTCAAGTTTTGTGTTTGTCTGGAGGTTTTTAATTTGTTCCTTTTCTAGCAATTTTAGTTGTAAACCCAATTCGTTGGCCCTCTCTTTCTCTATTTTATGCAAGTAGGCCTGTAGAGATATAAAATTTCCCCTAATTACTGCTTTGGCTGTATCCCACACATTTTGGTATGATGTCTCTTTATTGTCATTCTCTTGGGTGAAGTTATTAATTATGTCTATGATTTGCTGTTTTACCCAATCATTCTTTAGTATAAGATTATTTAGTTTCCAATTATTTTTTGGTCTATTTTCCCCTGGCTTTTTATTAAATGTTATTTTGATTGCATTATGGTCTGAAAAGGATGCATTAACTATTTCTGCCTTACTGCATTTGATTTTGAGGTTTTTATGCCCTAGTATATGATCAATTTTTGTATAGGTTCCATGAACTGCTGAGAAGAAAGTATATTCCTTTCTGTCTCCATTTAGCTTTCACCAAAGATCTATCATATCAAACTTTTCTAGTATTCTATTTACCTCTTTGACTTCTTTCTTATTTATTTTGTGGTTTGATTTATCTAATTCTGATAGTGCAAGGTTGAGATCTCCTGCTATTATAGTTTTGCTATCTATTTCCTCTTGCAGCTCTCTTAATTTCTCTTTTAAGAATTTAGATGCTGCACCACTTGGTGCATACATGTTTAATATTGATACTGCTTCACTATTGATGCTTCCCTTTAGCAGGATATAATGCCCTTCCTTATCTCTTTTAATTAGATCAATTTTTGTTTTTGCTTGATCTGAGATGAGGATGGCTACTCCTGCTTTTTTGGTTTTGCCTGAAGCACAATAGATTCTGCTCCACCCTTTTACTTTTAGTTTGAATGTCTCATCCTGTTTCAGGTGTGTTTCCTGTAAACAACATATAGTAGGATTCTGACTTTTAATCCAGTCTGCTAACTGCTTCCTCTTTATGAGGCAGTTTGCCCCATTCACATTTATGGTTAGAAGGACTAATTCTATATTGCTTGCCATCCTATTAACCCCTGCTTATGCTTTTCCCCTTTCCTTCTTTTTTACCCTCCTATCCAGTATTAAACTGGTAAACACCACTTGCTTTTCACAGCCCTCCCTTTTTAGGATCCCTCCCCCACCTTAAAGGTCCTCCCCTTATTTTACCCCTTTTCCTCTAAATTACTGTATTCCCTTCCCCTTAGCTTACTCCTTCCCTTTCACTTTTCAATGAAGTGGAAGAAGTTTCACCATAAATCTAATATGTCTATTGATACACTCTATGTTCATCTCCCTCCTTTCTTTCTCTCAGATATAATAGGTTACCTTTGCCTCTTCATGAGATGTAGTACCATCACTTTATACTTTTTTATGATATAATCTCCTTTCCACCTCTAGTTTCTAAGACAAATTGTACATATGTTCTTTACATATTTTTTTGACAGAAGTATAGTTCTCAAGATTTCTTTTTACCTTTTTTAGAAGTCTCTTGAGTTCTGTATTTGAAGATCAAACCTTTTATGTAGGTCTGGTTTTTTCATCAAAAATAGATGGAATTTATTTATTTCGTTAGATGTCCATCTTCTTCCCTGGAAAACGATGCTCATTCTTGCTGGGTAAGTTATTCTTGGCTGCATACCAAGTTCCTTAGCCTTTCGGAATATCATGTTCCAGGCCCTGCGTTCTTTTAATGTGGACGCTGCTAGATCCTGGGTTATCCTTATTGTGGATCCTCCATATCTGAATTGTTTTTTTCTAGCAGCTTCCAATATCTTTTCCTTTGTCTGATGGTTCTTGAACTTGGCCACTATATTTCTTGGCGTTTTGATTTTAGGGTCCCTTTCAGTAGGTGATCGATGAATTTTCTCAATGTCTATTTTACCCTCTGTTTCCAAAACATCCGGGCAGTTCTCTTTGATAATTTCCTCGAAAATGGTGTCCAAGCTCTTTTTTTCCTCCCATTTTTCAGGGAGTCTGATTATTCTCAAATTGTCTCTCCTGGATCTGTTTTCCAGGTCTGTTGTCTTTCTGGTAAGGTACTTGACAGTCTTTTCAATTGTTTCATTTCTCTGGTTTTGCTTGACTCCCTCTTGGTTTCTCCTTGAGTCATTCATTTCTACTTGTTCCAGTCTAATTTTCAATGATGTATTTTCTTCACTCACTTTTTTTATATCTCTTTGTAATTGTCCAATTGAGTTTTTATCTTCTATGGAATTTTTTTCCATTTTATCCATTTTATTTTTTAGAGAGCTGATTTCTTTTTCCAGCTCTCTAATCCTGTTTTCCTTGGAGTTGTTTACCTTTTCCAGCTCACTAATCCTGTTTTCCTTGGAGTTGTTTACCTTTTCCAGCTCACTAATCTTGTTTCTCAATGATTTGATTTCTTTATCCATTCTGTCTTTGAATGCATGGGATGACTTCTCCAGGCTCTCTTGCCAAGCTTCCCTTTCCTTTTCCCATTTCTCTTCCAGCTCTCTTGTGAGAGCCTTTTTGATTTCCTCTATGAGGTTCTTTTGTATTGAGGAGCAGCTTATATCCCTCCCAGGGGATACATCTGGGGACATTCTGTTCCTAGTCTCCTCAGCATTTGAAGTCTGCTCCCTCTCCACACAGAAGCTGTCAATGGTTAGAGCCCTTTTGAATTTTTTGTTCATTTTGTCAGAGTAGGAATCAAAGAAAACAAACTGACAAGAGAAACAATTGGTCTGTTTTGCGGGGGATAGGGCTGGATGTTATTAATGGGCTTCCTCTACAGACTGGGGGTAGGGCAGCAGAGAGCCACTAACAGAACAGCAATGACTGTACTGAGTCTGGGCTCTGAGGCTCTGAGAACGCACCGAGTCAGTCCAGGTGGGGGTTGGGGGTGGCCGGGCTCTGAGAGAAGCTGGCTTTCTGGGGTTTTAATCTTTACCTCCGGTGTTTACACCCTCTCCACCGCTCCTGGCTTACTGCCAAGAGGGAGCATCCACACTGGGGCAAAAGCCCTTTCACAGAAACGGCAGAGATCACACCCCTCCCCCTCAGGTCTGAGCTGTGTGAGCTGCCTGTCTTGCTCTGGCTGTCTGCCCTCAGTCTGTGCCCCGTCTGATTGACCCTCCCCTGAACAAACACAGACCTTTTCTGGCGACTTTCAAGGATGTCTTCTCTTGGTGATAATTTGTGGATTTCTTTCTGGGTCAAGCATTAAGTCAGAGGCTTGTCATGAAGTAAGTTCTGAGAGAAAACGAGGAGCTCAAGCAGCTGTCTGCCTCCACGCTGCCATCTTGGCCGGAAGTCCTCCTAATTTGTTTATGGTATCATCCTTTATGGCCAAATCATATACTCATTTTGACATTGTTTTGGTAAGGGGTATGATATGTAGATCTATGCTGAGTTTCTGATACACTATTTTCTAGTTTTTGCAGCAATTTTTGTCAAATAGTGTGTTCTCCCAGAACATGAAATATGTGGGTTATTAAATAATAAATACTATAGGTATTGTTTTTTGTGTCATGTGTATCTAACTTATTTAACTGATCTACTCTTTTGTTTATTAGCCACTACTAAATGATGTTGCTGACTGCTGCTTTATAATATAATTTACTATTGAGCCACAATCCTTTGTATTTTTTTCTTTATTTCCCTTCATATTCTTGACATTTTCTTCTTCCAGATGAATTTTTTTGTGATTATTTATAGTTTTATAAATAAATGTTTGGCAGTTTGGTTGGTTTGGCATCGAATAAGTAGACCAATTTAGGCAGAACTGTCATTTTTATTAGCTCATTTTACCCATGAACAATTGATATTTTTTCCAGTTATTTAGATCTGATTTTATTTGCGTGAGAAATATTTTGTAATTGTGCTCATATACTTCCTGAGTTTGACTTGCCAGGTAGTCACCCAAATACTTTATTTTGTCTACAGTTATTTTAAATGGGATTTTTTTTTTTTTTTTTCTGTCTCTTGCTACTGGGCTTTTGCGATGTTCTGTTTCTCTAGATTGTAAATCATTCTCTGGGAGGCAGATTTCTTGGGGTGCTTCTGGAAGACAGCCTTAGTTTCAGTTTAGTTCAATAATCCCAAAATGCAGCCAGAGGTTAAAGTCCTTTACTGTCTCTTTCCAAATCTTATTTCCAGATCCTTTATTTTCTCCTTCAAGTCTTGTCTCCTTCACTTGTGGATCAGCTAGCTTTCTGGAAGCCTTCCTCTCTCTTTGGGTCCCAAGAGCTCTTGTCAGAATGTCTCTAGCCAACTTCAGTCTCTACTCCCTCTGAATCCAGCAGGAAGATAAACTTGGGAAATCTTACTCTGCCTCCAAGAGTGTGGGATTGTGGGTTTCCTGGAAGTGAGTCCTAGTTGTGAATCTCCCTGAAGTCAATGACCAGACTTTTCCTTTAGACTTATGAATCTGTTGGATTTGCGAATCCACTGAATCCTATCTCTCTGAATCTTCTTAAGCTTCCCTGAAGTTCTCCCCTTGACTCCTTCCAGACTGCCTCTCAGACTAACTTCCCCACTCAATTTGGCTCATATCCTCCCAAAGAATGGACTTGTGGGTACTTCCTGGGCTTGTGGGAGCTCCTTAAGGAACCAATGAGCAAACTCCTTTAAATGTGTAAACTCCTTTAAAGGTTTGAACTCCTTTAAAGATGTGAAGTCTGAACTAGAGAATTGTTAAGTACCAAGCAACCAATTTAGCACCTAGCAAGAATCCTAACAGGCTTTGTCAGTAATATGTAGTAATGCTAATGGTTTGTGTAGGTGTATTTTGTATCATGCAGTTTTGCTAAAGTTGTGAATTGTTTTGAGTAGGTTTTTGGAGATTTTTGAGGATATCATCATGCTGTGTTTAAAGAATGACAGTTTTATTTCTTCATTATATATTCTAAATTCCTTTGGTTTATTATTATTTTTTATCTTATTGCTAAGGCCCACAATTATAGTACAAAGTTGAATAATAATGATAATAACGGGCATTCTTGTTTTACTTCTGATCTTATTGGGAACACATCCAACTTCTCTCCATTACAAATAATGCTTACTGTTGGTTTGGGATAGATATTGGTTATTATTTCAAGATATGATTTCAAGTGTTTTTAATAATAATTTTGCTATATTTTGCCAAATGTTTTTCTGCATCTATTGAGATTATGATTTTGATTGGTTTTGATACTTATATGATTGATTATAGTAATAGTTTTCTTGATATTGAAGCCCTTCATTGTTGATACATATCCCACCTAATCATAGAGCATTATCCTGATGATAAATTGCTGTAATTTTTAATATTTTATTTAAAAATTTTGCATCAATAATCATTAGGGAAATTTGTAATTTTCTTTCTTTGTTTTGACTCTTCTTGGTTTATGTATCTGCATCATAATTATTTGTAGCGAGCTGTCGTCTCCAGAAGCTGCCGGATCGCTCTCTGGGAAGAATATCTGCTGTGTCAACTCAAATCTCTTGGACAGATTCTTCTTCCTGTAGAGAACTGTTGTCTCCAGGCAGTTGCCATTAACTCTTGTCCAGAGAAGTGACTTCCCTTCCTGCAGAGAGCCACGTCAAGCCTGATGTAGTGCAGAGACTTCTCCTATCTCTGGAGTGCTGTCCACTTTTATGCTCCCAGAGAATGGGCATGGGATAATGCAAGGGCTTCTGGGAAGAACCACTTCAACCAATGAGCTTGCTCCTCCCAAGCATGCAAGCTCTTCCTTAGGAATTCACAAGTCAAACTACCAGGAAAGGCCAGAACTAGAGAATTGTTAAGTACCGACTTAGCACTTAGTAAGAACCTAACATCTATCTTTTAGAAGGGAATTGGCAGGACTCCCTCTTATGTTTTCCAAATAGTTTACATACTATTAGAATTAGTTGTTCTTTAAATGTTTGGTAGAATTTACTTCTGACTCCATCTGGCTCTGGAGATTTTTTTTAGGGAATTCATTAATGACTTGTTCAATTTTTTTTTTTTTTTCCTAAAATGGACTATTTAAGAAATTTATTGCCTCTTCTGTTAATCTGAGCAATTTACATTGTTGCAAACATTCATCCATTTAGGTTAAATTGTCATATTTTCTGTCTTATAGTTAGGCAACATATTGCTTTAATTTCTTTTACATTGATGGTAAATTCAACCTTTTCATTTTTGATAGTAATTTTTTTCTTTCCTTTTTCTAATCAAATTAGCAAAGGTTTATCTATGTTATTGTTTTTTTTTTTTTTTTTTCCATAAAACCAACTCTGAGGTTTTTAAATTACTTCAATGGTTTTCTTAATTTCTATTTTATTAATCTCTCTATTGACTTTCAGAATTTCTAATTTGGTATTTAATTTTGGGGGGGTTAACTTGTTTTTTTTTTTTTTTTTTTTCCTAGCTTTTTTTAGTTGCTTGCCCAATTCATTGATCTCCTCTTTATTTTAATCACATGCTTTTTAGAGATATAAAATTTCCACTAAGAACTGTTTCTGTTATAACTTGTAGATTTTAGCATGATGTCATTATTTGTCATTATTTTAGCATTATTGTCATTCTCTTGGATGAAATCATGGATTGTTCCTGTGATTTGTTGTTTGACCCACTCATTTTTTTAGAAATAAATTATTTTATTTAATTTTCAATCAGTATTTAGTCTATCTTTCTCTGATCCTTTATTCAAATCATTTGTATTGCATTGTGATCTAAAAATTAAGCCTTTCTGCATTTGATTGTGAGATTTCTAATGTTTTAATGCATCATCAATTTTTGTGTAGGTGCCTTCTACTGCCAAGAAAAAGATATATTTCTTTCTATCCCAATTAAATTTTCTCCACAGGTTTTGTCACAAAACTCCAGTTTTGTTGTTGTTGTTGTTGTTGTTATTATTATTGCTTTTGTGCATCTCTTTTCAAAGATTATGATTGGATTCTTTCAATGACTATTTTCCTCTGTGTTTATAAAACATCAAGGCAGTTTTCTTTAATAATCTCTTGAAAATTGTTATCCAGACTCTTTTTTTAGTCATTGTCTTCTGGCAGACCAAATATTTTTTAATTGTCTCTCCTGGATCTATTTTCCAGTTCATTTGTTTTCCAAAGAGGTATTTTATATTTTCTCCCATTTTTTTAAAAATTCTTTTTAGTTTTAGTTTTTTGTTTTTTGTTGTTGTTGTTGTTGTTTTGGTTTGGTTTGGTTTTTTTTTTTTTTTTTTTTGACTGATTCTTTATGTCTCATGGAATCACTAGGTTCCACTTGCCCCATTCTAGTTTCAATTAGCTTTTCTATTTTTTTTTCCCATTTGGTTAATTCTGCTTTTGAAAGTGGTGTTTTTCTCAGTGGATATTTTAAAAATCTGGTCAAATGTATTTTTTAAGGAATTGTCTTCCTTTCCATGTTGCTGACTCTCTCTTGCATATCTCTCATTTTTTCTTCTACTTCTCTTATTTCCCTTTTAAAATCTTTTATGAACACTTCTAAGAAGTCTTTTTTGGGCTTGAGACCAATTCACATCACTCTTTGTGATTTCCTCTGTAGACATTTTGTCCTTGTCTAAGGTGGTGTATTGTTTTTCTTTGTCATCACAGTTGCTTTCTATAGTCAATGTTCTTTTCTTTTTCTTGCTTATTTTCTTTCCTTTTCTTGTATTTCCTGCTTTTTTACTTTTATGGTAGAGCTCTTCTCCTGGATAAAGGGAGAGGTGTCCCAAGCTTCCATGCAACTCTATGCCAGTCAAGGATTACTTTTATCTGCTCTTTCCAGGAAACATCCTGTTTTCCTAGAATTTGACTTTTGAGCTGGGAATGGAAGCTGAGTTCAACCCAATGAGACAAACTTTTCTTGAAGTTTTTCATATCTATCTTGATCTAGAGAGGGGTTTTATTCCATCAGGCTCTATTCAGAGGTTTGGGTTCATGTGAAGGAAATAGATCTCAAGCAGCTTTTTGACTTCATTTTGCCATCTTGAATCCACCACCAGAAGTCCTACTCATGTCATTTATAAACATCCAGCATAATTATTTTTATGTATACTGCAAGGTAACAAAGATCCTAACCTATCTATACATTAATATATGAATACATTGCTAAAAAGAGAAAAAAATTATTATTTCATAAACAATTTTGAGAGAATGAGTCTTCTGAACTAATTTTAGGCTGATCTTCAAATAACAAATGTCATTGGACCCATTCTGAAAGTAGTTTCAACTTTTTGAGACTTGTATGACCTGGAACTCTGTAGGTAGAGATTTTCAGAAACCAGCATTAACTCCATGATGTGATGAGGCATTAGTTAGTACTTCCAATCCAAGTAAGGTGATCATGATGTTTAAAGAATACTAACTTTATATTGCAAAAATGTATCTGGAGTCTCTTTAAGTTTAAATGTCTCTATATTTTGCTTTGCACCAGCCATTAACAGTCTTACTTCAATATGTTCCTTATTACAATATAATAAAAACTCCCCTCCCCACCAGATGGTAAATGACATGATAAATAAAAGCCACACATAAGTGAGAACAGAAAATAATCACACTTGAATCTGATATAAATGACATTATCAGTAGCACATATGTTTTTCTGATGAATATAAGAAGACCTTGATATCACAAAACCCCTATTACCAAAAAGAAATTGCTGTGGAAGAAAAAATATCATATGATAAGCAATATGGGTATCTGTGAGAAAGAAAACTACTTGATGACATATATATATATATATATATATATATATATATATATGTGTGTGTGTGTGTGTGTGTATGCATGTATGTATGTGCATGTATGTATATATCTCCATAGTATGTATACATATATGTCATATTTTATATTTACATGTGTCTGATACATAAAACACACCTGTATAAATACACATATGTATATACATATATATTGTATTTACAAAATAATATTTGAATATAATTAAATACTCATCTAATCAAGATACAAGTTATCTTTTAGACTCTTCAACAATTATATGTTTGTTTGTTTTTTTTTAAAGAATAGCATATGTTTTTGATTAGAGAAGTAATATGTAGTGAAATAGCGCTAACTGTATCAGAGGACCTTTGTACAAATCTTTTCATTTTCCCTTACTCTCTATATGAAATTGGGCAATTTACTTCACCTCTCCCAGTCTCAGTTTCCTCCTCTGCAAAATGATGATTTTGACCAAAATTGTCATCTAAGTTCCTTTCCAATTAAATTATAGTATCATGCTATTGAACTTTATCTTCCCATTTGACATCATGTGCACTGGTCAAATAGGTTTCCATTAATTAAGTATATGGAAATTCACTCTTGATTAAGTAGGAATCATTTCCATTCTCTCTGGTGAGGTTAAAAATAATGTTGAAAGAAGTTTCTAAAAGTCCTAGATAAAATGAATATGCCATTTATTAATTTAATAACTTTTATAGATGAAGCAAAGCTAAAAGTTATATCCAGCTTTTGGACACCAAAAATGAAGTGCATTTTCTGCCTTATTTTGAAAGCTTTTAATTTCTTCACGTGTATATTCCAGTAACCTTTTTTGTATATTCTCTTCAACAATTGTTTATTTTGATTAATTGTAGAAAAAAACATATGATATAGCATATTTAATAGGCTCAAAATAAATTTATATTTACTATATAGAAATGTGTATTTTCCACACACACACACATACACTCACACACAGAAATATAGACAGAGTACTGCAGAATACAAATATACACATACACAGGAAACTCCAGGAAATCAAAGAAATTCCTAAATCAAGAAAAAAGAAAATTAAAAGGCAGAGAGATACTGCATAGAATGTCATGTGTGAGGTACAGCAAGTTTAGATAGACTAGAGGGGGAAGGAAGGATGTTGATTGGTAGTAAGACTAGATTCAAATTGTGAAGGGCTTCTTATGTCAAATGACTTTTTAACAGATCCTAGGAAATCATGACTTCTGAAATGATATCATCATATTTGATAATTAAGGATAATAACTGGAAATTTTATTGAAATATGGAATATAGATGAAAGAGTGGAGGCAGAGAGACAAACTAAAAGACAAATATAAAATAGTACAGAGAAGATGTTATGATATTCTCAAATATGTACACACTTGAGAGTAGATATTATATAATGGGAAAAATGAATTAACTTCTTAGTGTTTTAGGCAGCTCTCTAACATTATAAATTACAAAAGAGTTAGATTGAATTATGTAGGTTGAAAGAGTTTTCACAAACAAATTCTGGGGGAAATAGTTTAACCATTTAACATTTAAAGTAAGAGGTATATTGGACATATAATTGGACTTCAAATCAGGAGGATTTGGGTTCAAATTTAGCCTCAGAAACTAACTGAATTCTTGTCTATTTCAGTTACCTTATTTATAAAATGTGGATAATGATATTTATCTCCCAGGGTCATAATGAGTTTATCATGAGATAGCAATTGCAAAACACTTTAAAATAAACGCCTTATAAACATTGTTGTTGGTATTATTTATCATCATCATCATCCTCCTCCTCCTCATCATCATCAATTATATTTGTAAAGCACTCAGCAGACTTTAAAATTCCATGTAAATGCTATTATAATTTTGATTTTGATAAAAAAATTTATCTGAATTTATGACAAAAATGTCCATTATTTGATAAACGTAACTGAGCCTGTTACTGATTTTTTAATTAAAATAATTATTTTCTACTGTATAGAGTAATGTGGCCTTTGAGCAATTCATTTAACTTGAACTTGTATCATTCAGGCTTTTCCAGCCCTAGATGGAGATCACAAAGTCTCTATGCATTCTCTTCTCCAGATTAACTATCTCTGGTTCTTTTAATTGATATGAACTATTGTTTTTCAGTATAGAGTGGGTTAAAAGGAGAACATAAATCATTCAGAAATGTTTTCCCCTATAAAAATAAGGATTTTGCCTTCTATCTTTCCCATGGTAGCCTGGAACACCCAGAAGTCAGTCTGGGCTGAGAAAATTTTGACATTTCCTATCAGCCTGCTTTCTGGGTTTCATAGGCAAATTCATAGCCAAATACAATGACAAGTTGGTTTGGATTAGCAGAATGAAACTAGTTAAACAAGATATTCCATGTCCCAGATACCTGATTAATGTTTCCCACTTACAATTCAAATAATAAGCTAAATGCCATGAAGGATAGTCACTGATGCTTTCCCAATTGGGCAAATTGGGGACAAAACAAGAAGTTTCTTTTTAAAAAACCCAGTTTGCACATGTATTGGGGTTTATACTTTCATAGCTTGGGCCAAAGGTCTGTATTTGTATCTCTCTCAATAGAATAAGAATAACTCACTTTACACTATTAAAGATCCCATATCTATCAGGGATGGTAGGAGGAGATTCTCTCAGCATGATCCATTTGAAGGGAATGACTTGGTATGTTAGAGAATGACAGACTTCAAATGGAAAAGAAGAGAAACAAGAATGTATGAAAAATTCATACAAGTTTGAATCAGTTCCCTATGTATTTTTAGAAATGAGGCCTTTTTCAGAAACACTGGCTGCAAAAACTGTTTCCCAGCATTATGCTTCCCGTCTAATCTTGGCTGCATTGACTTTGCTTGTATAAAAAAGGTTTAATTTAATGTAATGAAAATTACCTATTTTGTATTATATAACATTATCTACCTTCTATTTAATCATAAATCCTTTCCTTCTGTATAAATCTGGCAGATAAGCTATTCTTTGCTCTCCCAATATGCTTATCCTCTAATCATTTATGTCTAAACATGTACCAATTTTGAGCTTTTCTTGGTAAAGGGTATGAGATGTTGGTCTATGGCTAGGTTTTGCCATACTCTCATGCATTTTTGTCAAATGATGAATTCTTATAGAAATTGAGCTCATCAAACAATAGATAATAATCTAATTAACTATTGTGTCTTGTGTATGTAATCTATTCTACTGATTCATTCCTCTATTTCTTATCCAATACCAACTAATTTTGATGATTACCACTTTAAAATATAAATTTAGATTTGATATAGCCAGCTTATCTACCTTTGCATTTTATTTTTATTATTTCCCTAGATTCTGGACCCTTACTTCTTTCAGATGAATTTTTAAAATATAGGTATAATGCCACTTGGCACATATGTGTATGACATCTCTTAATAAGATGTAGTTTCCTTCCTTATTTGTTTTAACTAAATCTATTTCTTTTGCTTTTGCTTTTTCTGAAATCAGGATTGCTGCCCATGCTTTTTTTTCTCCTTTAAACTGAAACATAATATATTCTCTACTAATATTTTACTTTTATTAAATTTCTCAACTTTATATGTGTTTCTTATAAAAACATATAGAATTAGGATTTTTAATCCACTCTGCTATCTCTTCTGTTTTATGGGAAAGTTCATCCCATTCACATTCACAATTATGGTAACTTACTCTGTATTTCTCTCAATCCTATTTTTTTCCTCATTTACACTTTTTTCTCTCTTTTCACTCTGTCCACCCTCATCATTTTTCTCCTTCAGATCCTCACCAGCTTCAATCTTCCCTCATTTCTATCAACCCTACTTCGTTCTTTTACCTTTACCCTACTACTTGTCTTCCCTTCTATCCACCCATTCCCTTCTCCTTTTCCTTTGTCCTCCTATTTTCTTGCACATAAGATAAATTTCTACTGAACTGAGTGTGTATGTTATTCCCTCTTTGAACGAAATCTAATGACATTAAAGGTCATCCCCTGCCTCTTTCTCTCTGTTATAATAGGTCTTTTGCACTTCTTTATTTTATATAATTTCCTCCATTTTAACTCCCTTTTCCTCTTTTCCTAGTACAATTCTTTTTCCACCCCTTGATTCTTTTTTATGTCATCACAACAAAGGCAAACAATACCTACTCTTTCTGTTTATAGATCTCCCTTTTAACTTCCCTTAATAGTTATAAGTATTATCTTCTTGTTTAGTTATGCAAACAGCTTAACCTTTAGATAATGATTTTTCCCTCCCTTTTCTAGTTATCTTTTTATGCTTCTCTTGAGTCTTGTGTTTGAAGATCAAATTTTCTGTTTAGTTCTTTTTTTTTTTTTTTTAATCAAAAGTGATTGAAAGTCCCCAACTTTATTGAATGTCCATCTTATCCCCTGAAGATTATGCTCAATTTTGATTCTTAGTTGTAATCCAAGTTTCTTTGTCTTTTGGAATTTATTTCAGGCCACCCAACACTTAATCTCTTATTAAGTT
Organism: Sminthopsis crassicaudata; assembly: GCF_048593235.1. Classification (NCBI taxonomy): domain Eukaryota; kingdom Metazoa; phylum Chordata; class Mammalia; order Dasyuromorphia; family Dasyuridae; genus Sminthopsis; species Sminthopsis crassicaudata. The sequence goes on along the minus strand of NC_133617.1, from coordinate 306,050,658 downwards.
TTTTTTTGGGCTTCAGACCAATTCATATATCCCTTTGAGGTTTCACATGTAGGGATTTTTTTCCTCTTTTTAATTAGTGTTTTGTTCTTCCCTGTCACCATTAGCAGCTTTCTATGGTCAAGGCTCTTTGTTGTTGTTAATCTTTATCATTTTTTGCCTATTTTCAGCATTTTAAAGTTGAGCTTTGCTGTTGAAGTACAGAGGACAGTATCCTAAAGCTTCTTGCTCTCGGAAATAAAATCAAAGTCACTGGTTTTGAATTCTGATGTCTCAGGTGTTTTTGACTTGATCACTGCACTGGGGTAATCTGGTGTAATCTCTCCTGTGGTTGACCAATTTCTAGGACAGGCAATTTGTTCTCTTTGTTGGAGATGAAAGCTTTACTCTTGACCTTCTGTGCCATTGGCCTGTTGAGTCAAGATTGTGGGGTCTTAGTTACTGACTTGCATTTTGATCAAATTCTTTCCTCTGTTTTGCCTGGATTCTGTCTATACTGGGCTGCACTCCCCTTTTATGTGAGATTGACCTTTCCTGAAGTCCTTCCAGTTTATTTTAACCTGAAAAACTTTCACTTCATCTCTTTTTAAGTTCTGTTGCTGAAGAATTTGTTGAGAGGCTTGATTTAAGATAATTTCCTAGGAAAACTAGGGAAAACTCAGGAAAGTTCCTGGCTTCTCTTCAAAATCTTGGCTTCACTTTTCTATAACTTATTTTCAGAGATTTACCTGGGTACTAAGATTTTTCCAGTATTGCAAAAACAATAGATATAAAAAGTAGGATTTGTAGACAGGGCACAACAGCAAGTTATATTCTTTAGCTAGCCATTTTCCAATTTTGTCTAGCTCTGTCTTAGATGAAACAATATAAATAAAACCTTTTATATTATTATTATTTACATTAATAATATTAACAAATACCGTTGATCAATGATGAACAGAAACAGCTATACCCAGAGAAGGAACACTGGGAATTGAGTGTAAAATGTTTGCACTATTGTATTTCTACACAGGTTACTTATACCTTCGGAATGCAATTCTTACCAGGCAATAAGAAATTTGGTTTTACACACATATATTATATTAAGAATATACTGTAACACATGTAATATGTATAAGATAGCCTTTCATCTAGAGGGAGGGAGGGGAAAATTCGGAAAAGTGAATACAAGGGATAATATTGTAAAAAAAAAATTACCCATGCATATGTACTGTCAAAAAATTAAATTACAAAATTAATTTAAAATAATATTAACATAATGTAATTATTATTTCAATTATATATATATATATATATATATATATATATATATATATATATATATATATATATATATATATACATAGTTATTATTATTACTCACTCCTCCTATCTCATCAGTCACTTATGGCAGAAAGACAGAAGGTCTAGTTTAATGAGTCTATCAGCAACATCAATGCAGGGTTATGTAAGATGGACAGTTGATAGTGGAAAGTTCTGATAAAAGGCAATTCACTGTAGAAGAAAATGATAAATCACTCTGGTATCTTTCCCAAGATAGCCTCATGGCCAGTACTAAAATGACAAAAGAGGTGACTATAGAAGATGAGTCCTTCAGGTCAGAAAGTGTCTGGGGAAGAGTGGAGGATAACTATAAGTTACTCTGGTACCATTGAAGTGGTTAAGTCAGAGTCAAAAGAATCTCAATTGCAAAAATGTTTAGTGATGAAAGTCCATTGTTAAAAAGATGAGTATTTTACAGGAACCTGTACTGTAAGAATTATGAACCAAGTTAAGTTGGATGTGCTCAAATAAGAGATTAAAAGACTTTAACATCTTAGTTGTCACTGAACTTAAATAGATAGGAAAGGGAAATTTTTATTCTGGTGATCAGTACTTATACTACTGTGGACAAGAATCCAAATAGTTCTAATAGACAATAAAAGAATGAGAAATGTACTGGTGTATAATCTCAAAAATTACAGAATAATATTAGTTTGAATATGAGGCAAACCATTGAACAGTTCAAAGTTATTCAGTTACAGGAACACCTAAAACATCTTCTGGATATAACCCCCAAAAAAGATGTCACATTCATCATAGGACATTTAAATGCTAAAGTAGGAAATCAAAAGACAAATGAAATAATCAGGAGTATTTGGCTTTGGAATAGAAAATGCTGGAGAGCAGAGACTAATAGAATTTTGTCAAGATAACTCTCTGGTCACAGCAAATAAATTTTTGTTTGATATCCCAAAAGGCAAATCTATACATGGACATCATCAAATGGTCAATGTAGAAATAAAATTTATTATAGGCATTGCAGCCAAAAGTAGAAAAATCTTATACAGTTAAAACAGTATTTGGAGCGAACTGTGTCTGAGATTATGAGCTTTCCATTGCATAATTCATATTTAAAGAAAATAGAGAACATATAGGCATAAACTTAATAATATCCCTCATGAATATTAAATGGAGGCAATGAATACATTTTGGTACTGGATGTGGTAGATTGAAGAACTCAGTTCATAGACAAGAGCTGCTACAAGATCTGAAGAACCAAGACACGAGGAGACAATGATCATTTTATCCCTTCTGCAAGCAGCAGAACCTAGCAGGAACTTAGCCAATTGCTTGGAGAAGTGATCCATGAAAAACCTTGATGCTTCAAGGCTGGACTCTTGCCTCATTCAGGTATGACCCTTTGCAAGGCGGAGCTGGGTTTGGAAGTGTTGGGAATTCCAGGCACCCCAGCCTATCCTGCAGGCTGCTGGTACTGCCTCTAAAGTGACTATAAACATAAGAGGAGCTCCCAAGACCCTTACATTGTAGAAGCAAGTTCCATAAAGACAGGAATGGCGGCTTTTTTCTAAGATTTCTATAACCCCAGTAACCAGTATGATGTTTTACACATAGGTCTTTAATAAATATTGAATTGCAGACCAATTCTAATAGACTTGTGATGGAGAGAGCCATCTGCATCCCAAAAGAGACTGAATGTGAATCACAACATAGTATTTTCACCTTTTTTTGTTATTGTTTCTTGCTTTTGTTTCCTTTCTCATTTTTTTTATCTTATTTTTCTTATACAGCATGATGAATGTGGAAATATATTGAGAAGAATTTCACATGTTTAATCTATATTATATTACTTGCTATCTTGGGGGGAAAGGAAGGGAAAACATTTGGAACACAAGGTTTTGCAAGGGTGAATGTTGAAAATAAAGGTATTAATTTAAAAAGGAGAGGTGGGGGAAATAAGAATAGGGATAACTGTTTGACCTCCATTGCAGCCACATACAACTATAATCCCTTGTTTGGTTGACCTGCTCTATTTGGGGCTCTATATCTTCATATGTGAATACTCTATAAGAAAAAAATTTTTTCCCCTGCATGTATTATGTAAAATATTTTGCACTCTGGGAACTATGTCATTGCTTTTTTTTTTTTTTTTTTTTCCCCAAAAAGGCTGGGAAATTTACTTTTTGTCCTGTGGAATTTTCATTTAAGACTTCTTGAAATAAATATCTCTAAAAATAAACAAACAAACAAACAAACAAATAAATGTTGGATTGAATGGAAAAGATGTGTGCCCTCCAGGAAAGATGGTGCTCTGAGAGTTGTTCTAGAATGAGGACTACATCTCCCCACACTCTGAACATCCACATCCCAGATGTGAAATCATTCCTTTAAGCTGAAGGATTCTTTCCCCACCCCGGCCTTGGCCTAGAAAGAGACCCGGGTCCAGGTTGGGTTTCTCCTTTTTATACTTGACATACTTAGGGTATCTGGGATGGTTACCTACTTCCACACCTCTAGGCAGCAACAATAACAAAACATTCCAAACAAAAAGAGCAAGAGAGCAAATTGACTATCTGTCAAGGCTTTACAAGTAGCTGAGGAAAGGAGGAAAACAAAAGGGAATTGAGAAAAGAAAAGACATACCCAACAGAACACTTAACTCCAGAGAACAGTAAGCTATTTTTAAATGAGCAATGAAAGAAAAAATTAAAACAAAAACAAACAATAAACTGGAAGAAAAAAGAGACATCTTCAATAAAATTAAAAGTATTAAGGGAATGTTTTATGTTAAAATGGTCATTATAAAAGACCAAATAGTAGGGACTTAACAGAAGCAGAAAAAATCAAGGAGAATTGGTAAGAATGCAAAAAAAGATCATGACATCACTAATAATCACAATGGTGTAATTACTGATATAAAGCTAGACATTCTGGAAAATTAAGTCAAGTGGGTCTTAGTAAACATTGCTACCAATAAGATTGGTGGACATGATGGAATTCCAGCTCAGTTATTTAAAATCCCAAAAGATGGTGTCTTTAAGTTGATATATTCAATATACGAGCAAATTTGCAAAACCCAACCTTGGCCACTGATTTGAAAACTATCAGTTTATTTTCCTAAAAAAGAGCAATACCAAAGAAGCTCAAATTACCGAACAATGATATTCTTTTCATCAAAATTCTGCTTAATATTCTGCAAATTAGGCTTTAGCATTATTTAAACTGAGAATTACCAGAAGAACATGCTGATTTGCAAACAGGAAGGGAATTAGAGATCAAGTTGCCAATGTTTGCTGGATTATGGAGAAAGCAATGGTCTTCCAGAAAACATCTACTTCTGTTTCATGGACTACAATAAATGTGAATCACAACAAAATGTAACAAGTCCTCAAAGACATATGCCAACCAAGAAACAACATTTAGAACTAAACAGAACAATTAATTAAGTTAAGATTGAAAAAAGAGTGTGACAAGATCATATGTTATCACTTTAACTTTTATGAAGAGTACATCATGTAAAATACCAGATTAGATTAATCAACAACTGGATTCAGACTGGTAGGAGAAATATAAATAATCTCTGACATGTAGATAATACCACTCTGATTTGAGTAACATGAAAACTGAGAAAACTCTTGGATGAAGCTGAAAGTGAAAAGTGTAAAAACTGGCTTGGAGATTACTATCAAATAAACTAAGATCTCATCACTTCCTGGCAAATAAATAAAGAAGAAATGAAAGCAGGGTCAGATTTTATATTTTTGGACTCAAAGATCATTGCAGTAGGTACCTAAAGTTATGAAATTAAAAGATGCTTGCTTCTTAGAAGTAAAGCTATGACAAATCTGTCTTACATACTAAAAAACAGAAATAGTACCTTGCCTACAAAGTCTATATATTCAAGGCTATGTTTGTTTGTTTGTTTTTCAAGCAGTAATGTATCACTGTGGAAGTTGGATTATAAGGAAAGCTTGAGCACTGCAGAATTAACACTTTCTAATTGTTGTGTTAGGGAATTTTAAGAGATCCTTGGACAGCAGGGACCTAAAATCAATTAATACCTAAAAAAAATAATTCAGGTATTTAATGGAGATTAAATATTTTTTCTTTTCTTTTTTATTAAAGTATTTTATTTTCAAAACATATCCATGGATATTTTTTAACATTCACCCTTACAAAACCTTGTATTGATAAATAATTTGACCAGATAATCAGAAGGTAGAACTCACTGGGAATTATCCTGATGTAGGGAAAGACTGAAGGCAAAAGGAGACTGTATCAACAACAACAAAAAGGATATGACTAGATAGTGTCATGGAAATAATAATCCTGAACTTGAGCAAACTTCAAGAGATAGTAGAGAAAAGAAGGCCCAGTGTGCTATAATCCATGAGGTCACAAAATGTCAAATACAACTAAACAACAAAAAGTTTCATCATCATTGTCAAACTTCTTCCTCCCATGTAATTGGAGCCTCCTTAACATTAGGCCCTGTGTCATAGCTATTTCTTTTCTTCAAAGGCCTTCAGTAGACATCTAATGTCTATTTGTTGAATTTTCTTTGATATCAGAGCAGAGTGAGGCAGTGAGAGGCATATACTGTGTGTACAATCATTCCATCCTACTCATGGTTAGATAAGAGGTTGTATTGTTAGTGTTTTAATCATTAGTGGCCTCCCAGGTGAGAATTGCAAAAAATGGAATTCTGACAATAGAGGCGTAATCTGTTCTCTTCATACAACCTTTTTTTTTTTTTTTTTTTTTCCCTCTCCCTCTTTATGCTTGTCACTCTAGGAAAGAGGTAATCTTGGCTGAAATTATTAGTTTTCCCATCTAGAAAAATGGAGAAGAGAGGAAAAAATAAAGAAAGAGAGACAGGGTTTATTTAATTTTTTTTTCCTTCCTCCAAAATACTATAGTTTCTCATACTACAACTCCCACCTATCCCCAAATGCCACTATCACATCTCCCTTTTTTTATGGATAAGAAGAACATCACTCACAGAGTATTTTCAGATACAATAATTCTCATATAATTCAGATATAAAATATAATAATTCTCACACCTCAAAGTGTTTTCTGATAGTTGGAAAATAAAGACGGATAAGAGACTGCTGGACCTACAGTTGGCAAAACTCTGGCATTAGATGTACTTCTAATTTAATTCTCATTTAACTGTGTTACTAAGGCCAAACTATGGAATTACTCATTCTCAATTTCCTCATTTGTTAAAGGGGTATAATATTACTATAAAACCTATGAAATAGGGTTTTTTAGGCTCAAATGAAAGTATTCATCTAATTGCTTTGAAAACTTTTGTTATAGACCTGTAATTTATCATAATAGCTGAATCTCAATCCAAAACTCCACCTTTCTTTTTTTTTTTAAGTGATTGACTCTTTCAAATTAAGTCTGCAAAATAGCAGAATCACACATGATTCAAACCAGAATAAAAGCACAGAGACCATCTAATTCAATACCATCATCCAAAGTCAAAGGATATGAAGTGACTTGCCCTCCTTTCCCATAGCACTAGAAATAAATGTCAAAGGGATAGTGCTGACATAATGAGAGTCAGCATTCATGTGGTACCTTAATTTTCATAAAGCACCTTATATGTTATCTCATTTTATCCACACAATCTTTGGGAAAGCTGTATTATTATTATCCTCCTTTTACAGATGAGAAAACTGAGACTGAGAGAAAATTAAGTGACTTGCTCAGAATTCAGTTGCCATAACCCCAAGTTCAACTTACTTTTCAATATACCCTGTTGCTTCCTCCTACATATCAGTTCTGACACAACTGGACTCTCTCCAGAAATTATAGATTAAAACAAAATGCTTATTGTAACATGCAGAGCTTGCCACATTTCAGCTATCTTATACAGCATCTTATCACACAGGAGCTATTAGGATAAACTCACAGGATTTTCAATCACCATTATTTACATATATATGCCCCCAGGAAATGGGTTTGCAAATAAAAAAAAAAATAGTCATTTCTGAAACTTTATTTTTTAGGAAACTATATACTTACCTTAAATAAGAATAACTATGAAAGTGAGGGATCAGCTGAAATTCCACAATATCACATCACATTACTAAGAGAAGAGGAATAGGGGTTAAGAATTTGTATAACATATTTGTTGTTCAGTTTTTTCAATTGCGCCCAACTTTTCATGACCTGATTTGGGCTTTTCGTGGCAAAGAATGATTTTCTTTTTCCTTTTCCAACTATTTTATAGATAAGGAAACAGAGACAAAAAAGATTAAAGGACTTGTCATAGCTGTAAAGTGTTTGAGGTGGGATTTGAAAGCAGATCTTCCTCACTCTTAATATTCCATCCATCATATCACTTAGTCAGTAGTCAGACAAAAGCCTGAATTCTTATCATAAGAGTTTATTCCCTCATCCTATTGTTTCCTCAAAGTTAGTTGGAAGACATGCATATTCCATTGAATTTTTGTAAACTCTCCATATTCTCATTGCTAGCATTTATTTCATATACACTCAAACACGAACTTTGAGAAAACACAGTAACTTACTGTGATTCATGGTAATTCTAGATACCAATTATTTCCTTCTCTATCTCTTCTGAAAATTGACCAAAAGTATTTGAGTGACATGTGAGAGAACCTGCCTATTTCCTTAAGAGAAAAGCATTGGAATCTATCAAGAAAAAAGGGAGATAGTTGTGATGACCATCAGTTTAATTCTCTTCTCTTATATTGCCAAGGTCCCTAACTAGCCGTGAAAGATTGCAAAGATAATTAAGTTTCTAGACTGCTACTCACTAACAACAATTGAACAAATATTAATTGAGCATCTACCATCTATATACTATTACCCTGAAAGGGGGACCTGGGGACATATAAAAAAATAAAACACAATCCCAGGCCTCAAGATGTTTAAAAGAAAGTCTGATAAAAGACTAAAGAAGATCTTTTAAAATCATGGTGGATGCAAGGTTGGGCTTGGTAATGAATTCTGAGGTGTTGTGGTTCAAAAGGTGGCAGAAGCCCTCAGACTGCTGTCAGAACAAACATTTCCCAGAGGCTCTTATGACTGTCTCATAGATTTTGTTAGCCTCCAGCACCAAGTAAACAATCCTGATTTTCCCTTATCTATTTTTTTTTTTTTTGCTTTGCCTCTCAGAATGTAATCCCACTTAATCTAGACTTTAAGACTATATAATTTTTAGCTGTAATCACTTAGCATCACAGATTCTCCAGACAGAAAAAGACACCCAAAGGGAAATTAGTTTTAGTTTTAGGTTTTTTTTTTTTTGTTTGTTTGTTTTTTCTTCCCTGGATATGCATCTAATCCAAAGGAAAAAATTGTTTCTATATACCTATAAACCTTACTCCAAGGATTCCCAGGTCATGTGAGTAAAAAGACAATAAAATAAACTTTTTTTTTTTGATCCTCAAACCTTTCCAAAACCAAAATTATCTGCCCAAATAAAGCATTTTCAGCTATTTCCATGGGTTAGGACATTCAGAATTCAAAAGAAAATTTTAAAAGTTTAGAAACAGATAAACAGGAATTAACATTCACTAATCCTGAATTCACTCAACATATTTCTCTTACTTCTCATGCTATCAGAAGCAAAGTTTCACTAGAAGAGAGGAGGATATGATAGTTTTATATCAAAACTCATATCTGTTCCCGGTCACCCTATCTCTTTTTTTAAGGTCATATATACTCTGATACCATGTTGTGGAAGTTTGCTCAGACCAAAAAAGCCATTTGGCCACACCCCTTCGGGAGAAAAAGTCTATTAGAAGATGTAATCCAGCATGTAATAAAGTTCTGAGGTACTGGTATCAGGCAAATAAGGCTCTGAACTGGGACAGAAGACAAAAAGGAAGAGGGTATGATAATAGGTCATCAATTTAGGACACCCTACATATAAGGAACTATGTAACATTCCACCAAAACTGAGGAAAAGAGCACATCATCCAACTAGGGCCATTTCTGACCAGTCAAAAGTCAACTGGGATAGAAGCCTGGGCTGATAAAACATGGATTGCTCAAGGTAGGAAGAAGCTAATGAGGTTTGTGAATCAGCTCCTAAGAAATCCAAAAATCAGACTGGAGGGAGTTAGGTAGTGAATAGTAAGGAAAATGATGGGAAAGGGAGGAAGACTGAAAGAATAAATTTTCAAATAAAAGAAAGCTCAAAGCTCTTGAACATTAACAAATAAATCAACAGGAAAAGACTGACAGTGAAACAAGGAAATAATGTCAAAGAAGTCAAAAAATAAATTTCTTTTTTAAAGTTGATAAAAGGGACTGGCAAAAGGAAAGAAGAGAAAAATGAAAAGTATTTGACTAAGAAAAAAAGAGGGGAAAGAAAAAATAGGATAGAGAAGTAAATAAAATCATATAGAGAAAACGAAAAGTGTCAGATAGTTGGTGCAGTGGGTAGAACACCACCTCTAAAGTCAGAAGGACCTAAGTTCAAAGTTGACCTCAGAAAATTAACACTTCTTACCTGTGTGACCCTGGGCAAGTTACTTAACTTTAATTGCCTTGGGAAAGAAAGAGATAAAGAAAGAGAAAGAGAGACAAAGAAAGAGAGAAGTGAAGAGATGATCAAAGGGAAGGAAAGAGAGTCAATGAGAATAAAAGAAAGAAAAGATAAGAAATGAGAAGAGATGATCAAAGGGAAGGAAAGAGAGTCAACAAGAATACATTGACTTAAAAAGATTGAAGTAAAGTAATTGAGGAATTTAATGTATCTTTAGCAGAAGAGGAAAAAATAATGTGCAAAAAACAAATTTTAGAGGCAGATGGAGGATTTTTTTTAAAAAAGCTAATTCTAATAACTTTAAATGTAAATGGATTAAACAATAAAAAATAACAGATTAGATAAAAGCAATCCTATAATTTGTTGCTAACAAGAAACAAATTAAAAATAGGGTGTACATAAAACTGAGGGGATGGAAAATAATTATTATGCATCGTGTTTTTTAATTCATTTGCTATAATAATGCTATTGTAACTGTTATTCAATAATTTTTCAGTCATGTCCAAGTCTTTATAAGACCATCTGAAGTTTTCTTGGCAATGATATTGGAATGGTTTGCCATTTCCTTCTTCAGATCATTTCACAGATGAGAAATTGAGACAAAGTTAAATGACTTGCCCAGGATCACACAACTAATAAGTATTTAAGGCTGGATTTGAATTCAGGAACATAGATATTCCTGATTAGCTGCCCAGCATTTTATCCATCATGCCATCTAGTTGCTATTAGACAAAACAAAAATAATAATTTAAAAAATAAAAAAGAACAAATAATGACACTATAACATGCTTGGTGAAACTGAATACAACAAGCCAAATATCAATAATAAATTCATACAATCAAATTAGTATTCAAATTCATAAAGGGAATTTATTTAAGATTCATGAAAATATAGATAGTAACACAATAGTAAGAGTAGACTTTAATATTGCTATATCAGTTTGGGACAAATGTAATCAGAAAATAGAACAAAAAATGAAATATAGAACTTATGACATCTTAAAGCAGAAATAGTTAATAGATCCTTTACAGACTTAAATAAAGACTTAAAAGTAAAATTAAAAATAAAAAGGGTAAGTTAACAAGTTATAAAAATAACTCTAATGGAAAATGATAATAATTAAAACCTATACCAAAATTTCTTGGATGTAACAAAAGCATTTATCACAGAGAAAATCATATTCTTAAAATCACACAATAAGAAATTAGGAAAAGAGAAGATTTAATTAAATAATTGTTTATTAAAATGTAGAAAATAAATAATAAGCAAACATAAAATAGGAGCCAAAAAAGAAATGTTAAAAGTGAAATAACAGCAAAACTATAAAAAATGAAAATAATCTGAAAGCATCATGTACTCATATAATAAAACTGATCACATAAATGCAAAAATATATCTTCAAATTATAAAATTCATCATTTTTATAAGACCACTTAGAATCTAAAATAACCAATATCATAAAAATAAATAGATTTATATATAAATATAATTACAAGAAAATTAAAACAAACTAAATTAAACCCTTACAGTTCTGATAGATTCTTAAATTACTGTTACAGGTTTAGAGAATACTTAGTTTCCATACTTTACAAATTATTACAATTATAACTTTATATGGGTTTTTAGATGTGACTAACATACAATGCCAATGTGAGACAAATGGCTTTTGCATGTAAAGAAATTTGAAATGTCATAAGTTACTCAGAGGAATGCCTTCCTGAGCTGTCATAGGTGGATGCCTATCTGGGCAAGGGCTTAGAGGAACAGCCTGTGCTCAAGGTCAAATCTACCTGACTCATTTTCCCAGTTGTGTATCTTAATTTCCTAGCTGATTATTCCTGAGTCTGGTCATTAAGTGGAATTGTTACTGCATGACTGATTGTCAAACAAATGTAAGGATGCTTTCTTTTGCCATGTATGTGTTCTCAGGCTGAAGCCTGAAGGACCTGTTTTGATGCTAATATAATCATGTTCCTGTTATTTCCTCTTATAGCAAATTTCTATAATCAGTGAAAGTGGTGAGTAGAAGCCATGAACACAATAGAAGTATGTAAGATTTTACTGTTTTCAATCTGAAAATATGTAACCATTATATCCTAAATTATTAAGTGAATGACTAGACATAAACCTGTATGAAATTAGGTTCCTGAATTGCTAGGACCTAACTGTTACTATATTGATTAATGACACAAAATCTGAAAGATCTTCAGTATAATTTAGCTCTTATCACTCCTTGAACCTGCCTCAAAGAAATAACTGAGTACTTTCCTGGGCATGACTACATTTTGTGTCTGTTCAAGATCTTGACACACTTTCCCTCCAGTGGGTCCCAGATCAGGACAAGACTTTAATGACCCTGAAAGCAAACCTCTACCCAGTCTTAGCTCTACCAAATTTAGAAAAGCCTTTCACTCTATGTGTTGAACCACAGAGTCATTCTTTATTCAATCTGGATTGAACCCAATCTCAAATCCATTGCTTACTTCTGAAAGCAATTTAACTTAATATTCTTGGGGTTGCCCTCCTATATGAGAGCAGTGGCTGCCATAGGCCCTCTAATTGAGGAAGCCTCCAGGCTCACCCTCAGACAACCACTGGAAGTTCTAACTTGCCAATAAGTTCAGAGCATTTTGGAAGTCAAAGGCCATCAAAGGCTTGCTAATAGGAGGCTTATCAGGTATCAGGCTCTCCTGCTAGATATTACTGATTTGAGAGTGTGCTATACTCTCAACCCTGGCACCATGTTCCCTGACAGTACTCAGTCAAGTGATATCATTCACAGTTGCAAGGAAGCTTTGGATTCTGTCTGCTCCAGTCAACCTGACTTGAGGGACATTGCTCTCAAAACCCAGATGGTGAATGGTTTACAGATGGGTCCAAATTTCTTGAAAATAGGGAGAGGAAGACAGGTTACTCTGTGATGAGCCTCAATACTAATTCAGAGGCTGTCACTCCTCTCCAACTTGCCACTCCTACCACTGTTAAGAGGGCTGAACTCATTGCCCTCACCAGAGCTTTAGAATTGGAGAAAGGGTCTCCAATCCCTTGTAAAAAACCCTGAAGTAGCTGTTAACCCTCCCCCCATCTTGAAGCCTACCCAAAGAAGAGGTACATGCCCAGAGGAGGACTGGCAGATAGATTTTACACATATGCCTTTTTGCAGGGGCTTCAAAATGCTTTTGTTTTTTTTCTTGGCACATTTACTAATTGTGTAAAAGCTTTCCCTTACAAGACTGAAAAAGGTTTAGAGTTTTGCAAAAGGAGATGGGACCTTGTTTTGATCTGCCCAGCTCTTTACAGAGCAACAACTACCCAGTCTTCACTTCTGTGAAGTAAAGCTGTGGTTGACACTTAAGATTAAATATCATCTCCACTCTGCCTGTCATTCCTTCTACTCAATACTTAATGCCTTTTAAACATTATGGTGCTTGCACCCTAGGCCATCTGAGCACTCCTTTCAATGTGTATAATGCCAATGTTCTACACATTGCCTCTATTCCTTTAAGTAGATAAAAGAGAGATTTTGAAGGAAATGATCTTTGTTATTTATACTAGGAAAAGCTCTCTGAATGTGAGACATTCATGATAGCCTCATTCCCCAAGTCTTGGTCTGGGTAGGATTCCTGAAAATTGTCCCTAGTAACTCCCATACTAATTCCACTTCTGTTTATTTATTTATTTATTTATTTTTTGCTCATCTTTTGCCCTTCATTTTAATCTACTTGTGCAATTTGCTTTTTCCAGACTCCAAGTCCTGAATGTCTGTTTGTACAGCCTGAATATCACATGCTACCCAATTCTGACACTCAGAACCCCCCAGGATGATGCTGCCATCATCTTCAAGTCCATTGTCTCCCCTCCTCCGTCTAGAACCCCTAAAGCAGGGGCAGCTCTACACTTTTTATCAGCCTGGAGAAGCTCAGAAGTTGTACCCCCAATTCCACAAAATTCCACAAAAAAAAACATTCCACAAAGAATGCTGGCTTTCAGATAACAATCTATTGGTCAATAATAAGAAAGTTTCTGGAACAATAATCAGGTACAAATCAGACTACTCCTCAACTCCACCTCTAAGGCACATAATTCAATGACATATATACCAAATCAATTTTCAACTCCACCTCTCAGACCACTCCTCAGTTCTACCTCAAAGCTATAAAATTAGCATCTCAGTGACCTGAAACATCTGATTTCTATATATATTTTTGATATAAATTTATCTTTTTGCTCCTGATTTTTTGCTAACTTCTTTTAGAACTTAACCCACTTTAATTGGCAATACAATTATAAGAAAATTTGCCCCTTGGCTTAGAGATGATTTTGAGCCTACAAATTATTTTGAGACATCTTGCAACATCTATCTAAAACGTCAATATTTTGGTGTCTCCTTTGAACCCCAACATTCTCACTGGACTTATTGTTTTAAGAAGACTTTTCTTTAAGCATTTAGATCAGGCATATCTATACCAAATCTAATTCTAATTGGAGTAATAGTCATCTCCTCCTGTTAACTACTATCCCTATCATAAAAGAGAAATAAATGTGGTGACAGTTACTGCAGTCTCATTTTAAAGGCAGATGGGGAAGTGGAGAAGCAACATTTCTATTCCCAAAATTTATTAAAGTTTGTTTATCCATCCCAAAACAGTAGAAAGTTGACTTCTGTGACAAACTTTTAAAAGTTCACTCACTTTTCAAATCTGTTTCTTCTCTTATGATATCAAATTGGTCTCCTTTCAAACAAGTAGACATATCTTTAAAAATCTTACCCTGAAAGAATATAGAAAGTTTTTAGTGTTTCACACTACAAAATCATAATTATCGGTAATTATCCATGTCTGTATTTGTAGATAAAATCCAGACACGATGTTTTACTCCATAAAAATGTTAAAGAGAACAAATCCAATTTCTTTGTTTTTTTCTTTATTTAGCTGTTCCAGCTAACATAGTACTTGATAATATCAAGATTTTCATCCTCTTCAGAATACTGTCAGAACTTGTCATGTCTTTTCTGAATCAATTATTAAAGAAAGTTAAAATTCAATCTAATATTTTCCTTCATCATTCCCAAAGTATAACTCTCATAAAAGACACTAATTCAGAATGTAAACTTAGGAAGTTTTTCATGACTGAAAAGAAAAATGCCTGTGGATAGTAAACAGATTTTTTTAAAGACAATCTGAAAAAGTCATATGCAATTATGATATGTAACGATATTTCAAAGATTCCATTTTTAGGCTTCTAACTTCACTTTAGAAATTTTGTGTTACCCAATTTCAAAAATCTTTAGTGTTAGGTGAAAAATTCTTGCTTTGACTTTCCAAATGTATACACACACATACACACACACACACACACACACACACACACACACACTCGCACAAACATCCTGAATGATCTGCCACCAATGAACATGTTCTCTTTCTTGTATTCAAAAATTTAATAAAAAGATACTTTGTAAACATTTGTTATGACTTTTGAAACTACAATTCCTGGCTACAAAAGACTGCTCACAGATGTCATGGTTGTGGGAAAGTTGTTTCCAAAAGGTTTAATCATCCTTGGCTTTCTCTGTGGGTGTGCACTGACATCACAGGATAGTTTAAGAAATTTCTTTCATGATGGGTGGTTGCACATGAAAGATCTTCATGAATCTACATTTTTCTTCTGTCCTGAAGAGTTGTTTATTAGATCACATATTCTCGGGAGAGTTTGAAAATATCCACACATCTTACATAAACATGAAAAGTCAAGGTTTCATTTTTTTTTGAGCAATAAAATGAATTTAAAGGAATAACTATAAAGGTTTAAATTTACATTCAAATGCTATTTACACAAATATATAATAAAGAAGTCTCGCTAGACAGCAATTCATACAGAAAAAAATGTGAAAGTTTTAGTGATTGTCAGGCTTATGAGACAGCTGTGCAATAAGTCAAGCTATTAAGTAATTATTATGTGAGAGGCACAGTGTAAGAATGAGATTCTTTTTTAAAAAGAATATTAAACACTTAAGTTATTTAATGCAAAATAACTTAAATACAAAGAAATTAATTGTCAAAATAAACATTAAGGAGTTTAAAAGGTTAAAAACCCAATTAAAATTAAAAAAAAATTCAGATACTTCTGGATAATAAAAATTTGTTTAGAAGACTTATCTAACAGTTGTTTAATCACAGTACCCCAAAGAATATAAAATCCACTATTTTCCTTATTATTCAATATTTTAAGAATTTTAGAGCGATTGTTTCCATTTTAGCCTTTCTCTTTCCAGGTTTTAATAACCATTCATTGATTCATCACTTCATTTTGCTGAACATGATTCATCTTTGATAATTCTTTTCCCTAGAGAAGGAAATATAAAAGTAATATGGAGCAGTACTAGGAAATAAAACATATCATAATAGAGCTACTACACTTGTAGCTCCAATCTGGAACATTTTAACATTTTTCTGTTATTCTGATGAAAACTTTTCTCAGACAAAACTCACTTATAAAACTGAAAAAATAACAATGTAAAGGACTTTGAGAGGTCATTCTTCCATATTCAGGAACCTCAATTTGTTTAATTTTTTTTCCAATTGTAAGATTTTAAAAAATGTTTTATTAAAGCTTTTTATTTGTCAAAACATGTGAGTAGGCAATTCTTCAGCATTAAGCCTTGCAAGACATTGTTTTCCAATTTTTCACCTCCATTCCTGCACACTCAGCCTTACTTAGATGGCAAGTAGTCCAATACATGTTAAACATGATAGAAATATATATTAAATCCAGTATATGTATACATATTTATACAATTACCATGCCACACAAGAAAAATCCAGGCAAAGCAGTTGAGGAGAAACAACATAAATTGCAAGCAAAGAACAACAAAAAGAGTGAAAATGCTATGTTGTGAAATACATTCAGTTCCCACTGTCCTGTGGATTGAATGTGGATGACTTTCTTCATGACTGAACAATTAGAATTGGTTTGAGTCATCTCATTATTGAAAAGAGCCAAGTCTATCAGAATTGATCATCATATAGTCTTGCTTTTGCCATGTATTATGATTTTCTGGTTTTGCTCATTTCATGAAGCATCAGTTCATGTAGGTCTCTCCAAGCCTCTCTGAAATCACCCTGTTGGTCATTTCTTAAAGAACAATAGTATTCCATAATATTAATATATCATAACTTATTCATCCATTCTCCAACTGATGTTCATCCATTCAATTTCCAGTTTCTTGCCACTACAAAAAGGGCTTCCACAGTTTGATAACTTTTTGAGCATAGTTCCAATTTGTTCTCCAGAATTGTTGGATCCATTCAAAAAGGAACCTCAACTTAAAGCATCTAAAATATTAAAAATAGTTAGAAAAGTTTTAAAATTATTTAAACATCTTCACAGAAGGAGATTCTGAAGTGGAAGAGTTATACAATAAACCTTGAGTAAGGAGATGGGTAGAAAAATGGGATAGGGAAACTATAGTTGAAAAAAGGTAAGGAGAATGGGGTGGAGAAGAGACAGAACATTGCTTGATCTCTACAATTTCCATCCAAATGAATTTGGAGTGCCAGAACTTACAAACATTTGGAGTGAAATAATTTTCCAATTTAATAGGAAGAACTTCAGGAAAGGTCTGTCTCAATTGGGCAGGAGGCAACAGGACCTGGCACAGACATGGCATGGGAAGGCCCAGAGTGGGGAAGCCCTTAGTCAAAATACAACAGGTTCAGAAGTCCAGATTAGCAGACCAAATGTGATATCTCCAATGCAACCACAAAAAGCAAATAGTGAGACCCTGAACCGCAACATAACAGGAGGGATAGTCCATTCACCTCATTGGTGAAGTCCTCTGCTTTCTGCAAAGGAAGTTTGGGACACTCTACCCTGTGAGCTAATTGTGGACCTCAACCTTTTTGAAAAGCAAAAAGAACTCTGACCATAGAGAACTACTATGGAGACAGGAAAGACCAAAACATAAATCCAGAAGAGGATAGCAAAGGCAAAAAAACGCAGATTAAGCCTCAGAAGGTCTTCAGTTCCATAGGTTCTCTTGGAAAAGTTCAAAAAGAATCTTAAAAGCAAGAGAGAAGAAAATTAGGGGAAAGAAATGAGAATATTGCAGAAGATTTTTTTGAAAATTTGAGGGAGAAACAACAATATCATGGAAAAGAAAGCATAGGAATTAACTTTAAAAAAATCAATTCCTTAAAAAATAAATTTGCTGAAATGGAAAATTATACACACACACATATATTTACATTTATATGTAATATTATAATAAATTTATATGTAAATATATGTGTGTGTGTGTGCGTGTGTGTGTGTGTGTGTGTGTGAAAATAACTCCTTAAAAATAGACTTGATTGGGGAAGCTAAGTGCACAGTAGGTAGAGCACCAATCCTGAAGTCAGGAGGATCTGAGTTCAAATCTGACCTCAGACACTTAACACTTCCTAGCTGTGTGACCCTGGGGCTAATTTTTATCCTAATTGTCTCAGCCAAAAAAAAAAAAAAAAATAGAATTGATTGATAAATGGTCAAAGGATATGAAAAGACCATATTCACATGATGAAATTAAAACCCTTTCTATTCATATTAAAATAATCTAAAATAACTATTGATTAAAGAAGTGAAAATTAAGACAACTTTAAAGTGTCATCTCACACATCTCATATTGGCTAAGATGATAGAAAAACACAGTGACAAATTTGGGGAGGAATGTGTGAAAACTGGAACATTAATAAATTGTTAATGGAGTGGTGAATTGATCCAGCCATTCTGGAGAGCAATTTGAAACTATGCCCAAAGGGCTATCAAACTGTACATACCCTTTGATCCAGCCATGTCTCTATTGGATCTGTATCCCAAAGAGAACAGGAAAAGGAAAAGGACCAACATGTACAAAAATGTTTGTAGCAATCCTGATAGTGGCAAAGAATTAGAAATTGAGTGACTGCCTATCAGTTGGGGAATAGCTAAACAAGTTATGGTATATGAATAAAATTGACTATTATTGCTCTACAAGAAATGTCAAGCAGGCCAATTTCAGAAAAAAGCCTGAAAAGACTTATATGAATTTACAAAGCCTAGTAAATGGAACCAAAAAAAACACTGTATACAGCAAAAACAAATTATGTGATGATCAACTGTGATGAAGTTGACTTTTTTCAACTATGAAGTGATTTAAGTCAATTTCATTTGTAATGGAGAGACCCATTTGCTTCTAGAGAGGTAACTGTGGAGACTGAATGTCGATCAAAACATAGTCTTTTTACCTTTTGTTGTTGTTTGCTTATGTTATTTTTTCTCATTTTTTTCCTTTCATAAATCTTATTTTTTTGTGCAACATGACAACTGGGGAAATATATTTAGAAGAATTGTGCATGTTTAACTATCTTGAATTGGTTTCTGTTTTTGGAAGAAGTTGGGCAGGAGAAAATAAAAAAAAAATTGGAACACAAGATTTTGCCAGTGTGAATGTTGAAAATTATCTTTACATGTATTTGATAAATTCAAAACATAAAATCTTCAAAAAACATCAAATTTGGAGTCAGAGCAACTTCTAGAAACTGTGACTTTAAGTAAGTCAACTTAATATTCCAACAAATTACCTTACTTTTCAAATGAGAGCATTGGACTAGATGATCTCCAAAAAAATTTAAACTCTTAATCTGCCATGTTAAAATCTTTCAATAAAGATTTTGAAACTGATTTATAAAAGGCTTTCTCTGCAGTATAATGAAGACTACTTCAAGTAGGTCTTTATAGGTGATTAGTTTTTTTTTTCTTTTCCAAATTTTAGAAGAGATATTAAAGTATCCATACCACCATTCAGACTTTTAATCAGTTTCTTCAATCCTAGTTTTATTCCTCCACAATTATATAGAAACAACAGAAGTCCTACAGTGTACTTACAAGGTACTTACAAGGTACATTGCAATAATATTAGTGATGCAGAGCAAAACTTCTTAAACTATGGGTCTCAGTACTATATGGGATCTCATAACTGAATATAGGAGTGATGAAATTATGATTTATTATCAATAAGTCTTTGATTTGCATGACTATTTTATATTCCTATATCTGGGGTCATGTGAAAATATTTCAGGTGAAAAGTAGTCATAAGTGGAAAAAATTAAAGAAATTCTGATGTAGAGAAAACTCCTTAACATATGCACAGTAAAAAAAGTTCATTGGAGGAATGTATTGATTTTTAAAGAGGAAATAAAAGCTTGAGGTTGTATAGAAAAGGGTAATAAAAAAGCAATCCTTTCTGATATGCTATGGGTAGAAAGGATTAAATGGGAGAATTAGATTCAGAAAAAGGAATTCATGATATCATCAATGCTACTTTGACTTGATTAAATCACATAATGAATTTTATGAAACATAAAAGAGGGTTGGATTTGAACTCTGGAGGCTTAGGAAAATTCATCTCCTTGAATTCAAATCTGATCTCAAACATTTAATAGCTGTGTGCCTGTGAGCAAGTCATTTAAGCCTGTTAACTCAATTTCCCACTTGTAAAATGATCAGGAGAAGGAAGTGGCAAATCACTCCAGCATCACAGTCAAAACCCTAAATGGGTTCATAAAAAGCCAGACATGATTGAAATCTTAGAGCAAAAAACAAAGAAATTAATTTCTCTAACACATTTAATTAAATAATACATAATATAATAATTAAATAAAAGTCATTGTCCTGGATCTGCTTAATTAATGGTATCAAACTTTAATTTCCTATTCATAGTTGAATATTCCCGTTGAATTTTTGTTTGAATATGAGGAGCAGTAATAAAAGTAAATGGAGGGGATGGTGTCAGATTGCAAAAACATTTAAATGAGAAACTGAGGCATTTATAGTGAATAATCCTATCACAGACATCAGATCTACCCTTTAGGTATATCAGTTTGATAAGTTCATAACAAATTAATTGAAGAGCAAAGTCATTTGAGAGAGGCAGTTAGGAGGCCATTAGAATAGTCAAAAATTGGTGATGAAAGAGCAATAACTTAGTCAAGAAAGATTTATTAAGTACTAACCCTGTCCTAGCACTTCTCATATATGCTAGGGATGTATATATATATATATATATATATATATATATATATATATATATATATATATACACATCAATACCCTTAGGAGTTCAGTGGTGTTACCCACAATTTCAGTGGCTGAAGAATTCTAGTTGCATTCAATTACTTACACCAGAGTAGGATTTTTATAAAGGAATTAATAAAGACCTCATTTCTTAAGTTTTTCTTGCTAAGCAAATTATAAGATCTGGATGGGAATCTTGAGCTTTGAGGTTTCCAGTCTCAGGTCAAGGAGTCCATTCTTTGCACCTGGATCTGAAAATGACAAATTGAAATATTTCTTAGACCTGAAATCCATTTCTAAGCAGTTCTTTATCCCAAGAGGAGGACAAGGAAGTCCTCAGGCCCTTGCCACTTCCTGTATCATATTTTTTTTTATGAGTGAATAAGTCCTTCTTCCCTGAATGGACCTAGAAAAGAAAACACTTATTCCTTAGTTGCACAGTTGTAAAGATGTCAGGAGTTCTGCTGTTCCCAAATGCATAGTGATCCACTGAAAATTGTTTTCTTCCCAAAGGCAGATTACTGTTGTTTTTCCAAGAGTTTCTTTATCTTATCTTAGATTTTAGTTTTTATCAAGCCCTAGTTACACAAAGATTAAAAAATTTCCTCCAGCAAGAACCTCATATTTTATAGAATATAATATGTAAACAACTTTTTATAAACAAGCTGTAAATATGGCAAATTGGAGTTAATCACAAAGAGGAAATAACTAGGACTGGAGCAGGGGAGAGTTGGGAAATGGAAAAAAATATATATTTGGAGATTTTAGCTGGGGCCTTGAAAAAAGTCAATATGAGACAAAGATGAGAAATGATAAAATTCGTCATGGGGATGAGGAAGTAGAAAATATACTGGTTTGGAATATGGAATGTCTTGAGTGAAGAAAGAGTAAGACAGGGACACTGCTATATAGAGGAAACAAGATATAAGAAGATTGTATATTAGAAGGGGATCAAGCTTTGAAGAGCTTTGAATGTCAAAGAGGATTTTACATGTTATCCTACAGGTGATAGGGACAAACGAATTTAATAAACAGGAAGATGACACAATCAGACTTGTATTTTAGGACAATCATTTTAATAGCTGAATGGAAGATTAACTTGGGGGAGGAAGAAAGACTAAGTGAAAGGCTAGTGTAACAATACAGGTGTGAGGTGATAAGGACTTGCACAAGAGAAGTGTCAGAAGAGAGAAGTGAATATATACATACATATGCATATATATTACAATGGAAGAAGTAAATGAAAATTGATTAGATAAGAAAGTTGAGAAAGAGTGAGTAGTGTTGTGTGACAGGGACTGGGAAAATGATAGTAATCTTGACTTAATAGGAAAGTAAGAGAGAGAGCACATTTGTTTAGTGACAGGAGTCCAGGGGGGGAAATAATTGTTTTGTATATGTTGAGTTTAAGATGCCTATGGAACTGATTATTAAAGATGACTAACAGTTGGAGATACATGTCTCAAGTTTAGGAGAGAGGTTAGGGCTGGATAAAGAAATATGAGAGTAATCAGAATAGAGATAATAATTGTATGCATAGAAGCTGGTGAAATCACCAAGTTAAATAGTATTATATAAGGGATAATGGTTTCATTGACAGAAAAAGAAAAGTCTAGAAAAAAGTGTGGATTTAGATAAAATATACAATAACAAGACCTGCAAGGCAGCTCATTACCAATCCACTTCGCATTCTAAATAATAAGATAAGCTTAGACTTAGACTTAACTTAGAGTGTAAAGCTATGGACATTCATCCAGAGAACATCCTATTTTTTTCCTTTGAGTGAAATGTGTTCTTGAAGAAATATCTAAGTGTATATCTTGCTCAGAAATGTTTGACCTTCAAAGAAACTGTCAGAGTTGGAATCATTCTTTTAATTTCTCACTATTCCTAGTCACTAGTTAAGGTTGTTCTCTGTTTATTTTGTTTTGTTTTGTTTTGTTTTTCTGAGAACACATCATTTAGTAGCAAGCTTAAGAAGTGAATGTTTCCTTAGTATTTGCTTTGTTGCTCAAAAGTTCCTGAACTCAACTAAGCATCAAGGTGTAGTGGGAAATTTATTTGGGAACACTTTGTTCTGAACCACCCCAGGAGGCTGATCATATTGGTAGTGAAGAAAAATCATTCCCTACCTAAATATGAAATCTTGACTTTAGAAAACCCTCCATGATAATTTTTGTGAGTTGTTCATATAAAGCCCAATGTAGATACAAAATATCTCTTCAGAAAATACAAGAGGATGTTTAAAAAAAAGTTGGGTAATATGAATATAACGGGATACTTGAGTTTTGGGGTGACTTGGGGCTTTTTTTATTTATTCATGTACTATATGGTGAAATTAAGCCAGTATCATACCTGATGGTCAATTTAAATTAAGCCGGTATCATACCTGATATACAATGACTTTCTTTGTGGGAAGGAAATCTATTATTCATATTTTGTGAAACCTGAAAATTAGCCCTACCATGTTTTTCAAGATATTTATTTTTCTGAAGAAATCTAAATATTTACAACAATAGACCCCCCAAAATAATCTTTCTCTCCCTGAAGATCAGACAATTCTTACACTCCAATTAATTCAGGTTTCTATTATTTTGACTCTTTTGAGTGATACTAAAAAGTTGAGTCCATAAGAAACAGTTGAGATAATTTTCATCCTTATATTGCTTAATTTTCATTTTCTTTATTAACCAAGGGCTCTAATCTGATGTCCTCAGACAGCTGAACAATGGACTAAGAGAGATTTTAGTGAAAGTGTGATTGCATGAGGGTTGATCTGAAAGTCTCAATGACAATATCATTTTTCTTTGAAAGTAAAAGTGTTAATCACAGCAAGGCAAGCTCTGTGACTGTTATTAGAAAATGATGCTTACTCATGCAGACAATTGAAATTCAAGAAATGACAAAGTTTAATGTTGTGGTCCTTGTGGCCCATTTCCATTTCTATACAAGAAGAAATAGCACAGAAATATTAAGTCACTTGTCTTCCCTGAATGGACATATACATTTGTCTGATAGGCACTATAGTTAGAATGTGATCTACATCTATCTATGGTTTTACTTAATCAAACAATGTTTTCCTGTGGTTATGAGAAGTTTTGTGCAGTGTAAATTAAAGTCATAATTGTGTTAAGAAAAATGCACAATAAGATTTTGATTCTTTCTTTGTGAATACTGACATTTCTTACTCAAGCTTTCTTATAGATACTTCCCTCCAAAATATCAATCCTTCTCCAAAAGGAGAAAGAAAAAAATATTCATTTAACAACAAAAAAAATGCAATCAAACCATGTCTCACCTAATTATATATGATTGGTTAATTATTCAATTTCCAGGCAAAAGAAGTACTCAGTTTATTTTTGAGTAGAAGAATTGCATATTGGATACCATGTTTTGTTGTTTTTGAGCCATGTCATAGCCAATTTTTAGATATATGATCATGAACAAACAATTCGACTTCTTGGAGCTTGTTTCTTTAATTGTAAAATGAGGGAAATGATAGCACTTAACTTATAGAATTGTGTGAGAGATCAAATAAGATAGCAGTAAAATATTTTTACAAACCTTAAAATACTATTGATTGCTAGTTGCTGAGTGTTATGAATTGTTGGTGCATATATGCATGTATATGCTTAAAAAGCAGTATCATATGTATGTGTGGGTATATCCATTTATACTTTATTCATTTCTTATTTGTATAGCATATATGCTTACATGTCTTTGTTGTCTCCCACATTATAAAATAAGCTCCTTGTGAGTACATATTGTTTAATTCACTTTAGTTGTAACAATGCTTAGCATAATAACTGGAAAAAAGTTATTTTTTAAAAATCTTTATTATGTTTATTATTACTCATTAATTTTATCATGTATGAAATATGAATAATGACACTTATAGTTATTAATTATCTTGGGTGTTGCTATGGAAGTTAAAATGAGAAAATGTGGTCTTAATATAAAGAAGAAAATAATTATTCAACTACAAATATCCCCAAATTAAATACTTACTTTGCAAAATGATAGATGTTCTTTTGCTGGAGATCTTAAAGCAGAAAATAGAAGATATCTTTTCAGTTATACTATGAAGGGAAAAGTTTTTTTTGTTTGTTTGTTTTGTTTTTCTTCAAGAATCAAACTTCAAAGTTCAACATAACTGATGTAATTTTTTTTTTCTACAGAAATAATAATTAAAAGAAGCATTACCTGGTACTTTTTTACTCCACCATAATGAATATTGGATTTTTTGATCTGTCATATCTAAAACTTTCTATATACATTGTTTCCTCTATTAGAATGTGAGCTCTTGAATTCAAGGGCCTTCTTACTTTTCTCTTGCTTTGCTTATGCTGAATACTAATAAATGATTTTTCATGCATGTATGCATTCATTCATTCATTAATATTGTGTCACTTGTCCACAGAGTCCTAGAAATCCTTCGAAATGCTTTTCCCCATGTGATAAAATTTTTCCTTTATTTCTCTTGTCATTGTATAGACATCAATAAGAACTTTGCTATACCATTGGCTTACCTTCTTTCCTTGTCTTTCATCATTCTGTTATCTAGCATGCTATTCTTTCTGCATATTTCTAAGACACTTCAGATCATTTATGACCATTAGGTATCTATCCACTTCTGCTAGAAGTGACATAACATTCTTTGTATCTTATGGTTTTTCATATTTCACAGAAATGCAGCAACACAACAAGAAAAAGTATTAAAAAGATTGACCTTCATTTCAAGGAGAATTTCAGAGTCATAATAGAACATATCCATTTCCAAGGATTAACAAATCATTCTCACCTTTTTCTCCACAATGTTTTTACTATAAAAACTCATCATCTTCAAAACAGGATAATGGAATTTTAGAAAATTACAAATAAACATAATTTATGCTCAGTTGTATTTTTATTTATTTTGTCAAATACTTCCCAATTATATTTTTTTTCTCATAAAGGCCCTAGAAGGGATTGTTGAGAGTTCAAGGACCACAGATTATATGTTTAATCATTCTAGAAGCAAGAGGCTATATCTGCTTTATAAGTTTATGTATAGAGGGTCTCATCAGCAATAAGCTAGACATTTGGTGATACATTATTTATCAAAAATAAAGTATATAGGAATATGAAATGAAAATATTTGTACACTATTGTGGAAGCCAGAAGGGGGCTGAAGGATAATCAACCATTACTTTAATTTGAATGTGGAAAAATAGGACTTGCTAATTTATATATATATGTTACTAGAGAAAAAAATCATAATATTTTCATGTATCAGAAATAATCTATAAGATTCTTGATCTTTGAGTTACATCCTCACCTTGCTGCCACCAACAATTCCTCTAAAAGCATTCCAAATCCCTTTAAATTAACTTTTTAAAAATTATTTGGCCTTGGGCAGCTAGGTGGTACAGTATATAGAGCATCAGCCTGGAAATCAGGAGGACCTGAGTTCACATATGATCTTAGACACATAACACTCCCTAACTATGTGATTCTGGGCAAGTCACTTAACCCCAATTGCCTGAGCAAAAATAAATAAGTAAATGAAAGAATAAACAAACAAACAAACAAACAAACAAATAAATAGATGGTTTGGCCTAGCAGGTTAAAAGTAAACATTTTTTTTTAATTTGTTTTTTCTTGTGTTAATTTTTTTTCTTGACTTTCTTTTAACAGTTTCCCATTTTAGCAACTATGTGTTACATATAAAGTTTCAAAAAGCACATCTACTGTTATGTTCCTTGCTAAGCACTTCAGATGAAACTCTATAGATTACGAATTCAAAATTGTAGAACTAACTTGATCTAGTTCCATGTGAACAGCTGTAGTTCTGAGTCAGCATTTGCTTAATAAGTCATTTTGGAACTGTTTAATATATTGAATGAAAGCTGCTGAGACTTCTTTCTCCCAAGTCCTCTCCAATATAAATGACTCATGATCCTTAGTGGCAATTAACACTATCCCATCTTTGATGAATGCATCATTTGGCCCAATTATGAATTTCTTTCCTTAAAACCTATTTTATCCCTTATTAATTTCGTTGATCAATTTTAATTTTATTTTTTTCATTTCTCTGTACAGAATAGTCATAGGTCAGGTAAGGTTGAATTTCTCCAAGTGTTTTTTACAATTAGCGTAACTGCTGGTGTGGGGGTGGGGTGGGGAATTGCCCCCAGAGTAATAACCTTATTAATAATATCTATTTAGTGAATTTAATCCTTTCCAGAATGTCATCACCACTTGCTTTTTGATTTGCTAACTTACACTGTAATTTATATGTCAGTGCTCTCTCTCTCTCTCTCTCTTTCTCTTTCTCTTTCTCTCTTTCTCGCTCTCTTTTTCCAAAAAAACTATCATCTTTAATAGATTATTGAATCAGTCTACATAAAATAATAATATAAATGAAACATATAAAGATATCTATTAAATGATCCTAATCCTGATGTCATTTCCATACTTATTTATTATGATAAAGCATTTTAGATAACTAGTTTTCAGAGGTAATGCCAGAAATAATGATTGTCTCCCTGTATCATGCAAAATAAATTATATTAATAAGTGCATTTGAAGGTATGGATGAGATGGGTGTATATGTTTAATGATATAGCATAAAATTACATATACAAAATGGAAGAAGGAAAATGAAGTTTTATTTCAATTGCTATGGATGATGAATCATTTCTTCTGGTAAAGGTGCTAATTTAATGATTACTCACAAATTAATCACATGAATACCAGGACATTTACAAGATTTAAAAATTTAAATTCAATATTGATAGCAAGTTATTTATTATAATCGTCATAGATTATTAAGATATGTTTCATTTACCAAAACATCAAGTTTCCCCCCTTGTTTTACATAGTAAATACTACCTGCATTTATATGCTACTGGCAAAACAACAGCTTTCAGAAAAGAAATGTTTCCATAGGACAGACATGAATACAACATGACATAAAGTTAATTATTTTTAGGAAGTGCTATTCTGTTGGGTACTTCTAAAATTCAATGCATTTTTCCCCTTTTATGATAGCTTCCAATGTGTACTAAATTTTCATTAAACATTTTGGTGCTTAACTGAAAACACTCTGTTAAGGTCATAAAAGCATATTAATGAATTATTCATTTCAAAGTTTCAAAATAGTATGGTGCAGTGATAAGAGTGTTAGTTCTGGAGCAAAAGTCCCCATTCATATCTCTTCTCTGATGTGTAAACTAACTGCATAAAATTGAACATAATGCTTAGCCACTATAGACCTCAATTTTCCCGTCTATAAATGAAGGGATTGGAATACGTGACCTCTAAGGCCCTCCTGGCTCAAGATTTATGATCTTTTACCATTTAAAGAGAAATTATAAAGGCAAGTACACAAAATTTACTTTCTATGTCATGCCCATTAGCCAATAATAATTAACATCATTATTGTGCTTTAAAGTTTGCAAAGGGCTTTATATATAGTACTTCTTTTGATTCTCATAACAACTCTGTGAAAGAGTTATTACTCCTTTTTTGCATATGAGGAAAGTGAAGGAGAGAGATCCAGTAACTTAATTTCCTCATCTATAAATGAAAAGATTGGAATAAATGAGTTCTGAGACCCTCCCAGCTCTAGATATATGATCTATTGCTATTTAAGGAGAAATTATATAGGTATATACACAAAATTTACTTTTTATGACATACCCATTAGCCAATAATAGTATTATTATACTGCTTTAAAGTTTGCAAAGGGCTTTACATATATTAATTCTATTTAACCTCACAACTCTGTGAAAGAGTTGTTATCCCTATTTTACATATGAGGAAAGTGAAGGAGAGAGATCCAGTATACATCATACATATTTCTATAATGTAATATATATAGATATATGTAACCCATGTTACATACCTAAATAACTCAGGTAAAATATTGAAGTTAGGTCTTCCTGATTCCCAGTCTTTCATTTTATCCACTGCAACTTCTAAGATTATTTATTAAGAGAATGATTTCCTGAAGAATCCTATATTTTCTAAAGATGATAACTGGCATTTATATAGTTTTATATGACTTTCAAAAGTTTTATAGCATGATATATATAATCTTCTTTGACTGTCATATCAATGTTATGAAGCAGATCCTATTATTCCTATTTTCCCAGTAAGAAAGTCAGAAGTCAGTGAGTTTGAATGATTTCCTCAAGCTTACACATCTGGAAACTATCAGAGGAAATTCAAAGATAATTTTATTATGGCCACAAATGTAAAACCTTTTCAAATAGAACAGACTATCTTGCTTTTCCATGACCAAAAACAAACTAAGTAATTAACTAACTAAGCATAGGCTTAGTTTGTATGTCCCAAAGGGCAATAGGCAAGAGGACATATAGTAATAACAAAGAGTAAACTTGTTCATACATTTGTAAAGGTTAAGTGGATTTCTTGCAAAGTTTCTTGAATAGCCCTTTGCTAGTTCACCAGAAAGTACTTTCCAAGTTGGAGAAAAGTAAAGATACATGATTTGCTCATCTAGCCTATCATAAAATTTTTCAAGAGGAGATTTTCAGCAATGATTACTTAATCAATGAACAGAAAAAAAAGAATGAAATCCTTGCATAAACTTAAGAAAGGAACCCAGTCTCCAATAAATCACACTGATCAAGAAATGCCTCCAAATAGATACATATAGAGAATTTAGCTCTCCATTCTACATTCTCCATTTTCCATGCACCATCCTCCATTCTTTCACTTTCCTTCTCCATATATAAATAGAATTTTGGGAGAGCTTCCCCTAAGGCTAGCAAGAGGTCTATTCTCTAAGAACTATTAGAGAAATCAAGAGCGTGGACAACAGATGTTCTAAATTCCAATGTAAGTACTGTTTTACCCTTAAGGAGACTATTATTAAAGAAATTGATTCCTTTAGAATGCTGAATTCCTTTGTCAAGTTGTCAAAATATATGTATTTTAATTTTGTAATAAACAAAGATTAATAGTTTTATTTTCTTTAGTTTTTTAAGAAGATAATAAAAGGAACACTGGGAAGAGGAATAAGAAAATATATAGAAGACCCAATTTTTGTACCAAGATAAATTTGGAAGAATATTTAATATTTTTAATTACAGTTTTATTATGTACACAATAAAATAGTGAGAATACAATGTGAAATCAAACTGAAAAACAAAAAAGAGAGAGCTTAGTGATCATATTGTAGTCTCCCAAATTCCAACATTCTGGTGATAGTGGGCAACCTTGTTTTACCCCTGATCTTATTGGTGCATATGATACTTGCTGATGGTTTTTAATAGATGCTACTGACTATTTTAAGAAAAGTCCATTAATTCCTATATTTTCTTTTTCTTTTTCTTTTTCCTGAGGCAATTGATGTTAATTGACTTGCCCAGTTTACACAGCCAGGAAGTATTAAGTGTCTGAGATCAGATTTTAACTCAGGTTCTCCTGACTTCAAGTCTAGTACTCTATCCACTGTGCCACCTAACTGCCCCTGTTCCTATATTTTCTAGTGTTTTTAATAGGAATGGGTGTTTAATTTTACCAAATGTTTTTTTCTGCATCTATTGAGATAATCATATGGTTGTTAATATGGTTATAGTTAATTATACTAATAATTTTCCTAATATTGAACCAGCCTTGCATTCCTAGCATAAAACCTTCTTGGTTGTGGTGTATTATCCTGGGGGTGATTTTCTGTCATCTCTTTGTTAATATTTTATTTAAGATTTTTGCATCAATATTCATTAAGGAGATTGGTATGTAATTTTCTTTCTCTGTTTTTGTCCTACCTGGTTTAGGTATCAGTACCATGTCTGTGACATAAAAGGAATTTGGTAGGAGTCCTTCATTCCCTATTTTTTCAAATAGTTTATATATTGTTCATTAAATATTTGGTAGAATTCTCATTTAAATCCATCTGGTCCTGGGGATTTTTTCTTAGGGAGTTGATTAATAGTTTGTTCTATTTCTTTTTCTAAAATGGGAATATTTAAGTAATTTATGCCCTCTTCTGTTAATCTGGGCAATCTATATTTTTGTAGGTATTCCTCCATTTCACTTAGGTTATCAAATTTATTGGCATAAAGTTGGGCAAAATAACTCCTAAATATAGCTCTAATTTCTTCTTCATTGGTGTAAAGTACATTGATGTAAAGAGTGGGTGTGGATACACCCACGTGCATATATGTATGTATGTATGTATTATATATATTTTATAAATGCATTTTGGAAATTATATATATATATATATATATATATATATATATATATATATATATATATATATTATTCATATTATACAGGTTATATATTCACGCATATGTATATATTTACATCCTCACGCAAATACATACATATAGATAGTCATAATATTATATTGTTGTGCAAGGTGGTCACCTTTTAATTCTGACATAAGTAGAAAGTTGAAATAAACTTTTTCATTGAATTCGGTACTACTTTCTCCTATGACCAGATGAAGTCACACTGAACTTTAAAAAAGATAAGCATCCTCTTATTCAAATTCAATCAGTCAATCAGTGAGTTAAGTTTTATTATGGACCTACTATGTCACAGGCATTGTTCTGACTTCTAGAATCATGTGTCCACTACCTATAATGTATTTGGAAAACAGAGTCATTGAAAATAAACATACATTTTTTTTCCCCTTCTGACAAGGTCAAAATGCCTTCAACCTAATTGCTTCATTTTCTCATACAAGTTCATGAATTATATATATATATATATATATATATATATATATATATATATATATATATATATATATATATATATATACATATATATATATATATATATATATATATATATATATGTATATATATATATATATATATATATACACACATACATACATTTATTACAGGAAGAATAGAATTATAGTTAGAGATAAAAACTGTCATTTTTCACTACAACAATATTCATTATTCACTCAAATCAAAACTTGTAAGCATTTTTGTTATTTACATTTACATAGCACATAACACTAATAAAGTATTTTTTTTTTGAGGCTGGGGTTAAGTGACTTGCCCAGGGTCACATAGCTAGGAAGTATTAAGTGTTTGAGACCAGATCTGAACTTGGGTCCTCCTGAATTCAAGGCTGGTGCTCTATCTACTGTGCCACCTAGCTGCCCCCACTAATAAAGTATTTTACAATAATTGTATTGGAATTGTTTCTTAGTATTTCTCATTTGACAAATACTAAATCATTATTGTCACTCCTTTAATCCTTATTTATTCCATGATAGTAACATATAAGGCAAAAATATTTTTTTTATTATATATATATATATATATATATATATATATATATATATATATATATATATATATATATATTTTATAATATTATCCCTTGTATTCATTTTTCCAATTTACCCCCCCTCCCTCTATTCCCTCCCCCCGACGACAGGCAATACCATACATTTTACATGTGTTACAATATAGTCTAGGTACAATACATGTGTGCGAATATCATTTTCTTGTTGCACAATAAACATTAGAATCCAAAGGTACATGCAACCTGGGCAGACAGATATTAGTGCTAACAATTTTCATTCCCCTCCCAGTGTTTCTTCTCTGGGTGCAGCTACCTCTGTCTATCATTGATCAACTGGAAGTGAGTTGGATCTTCTTTATGTTGAAGATTTCCACTTCCATCAGAATACATCCTCATACAGTATTGTTGTTGAAGTGTACAGTGATCTTCTGGTTCTGCTCATTTCACTCAGCATCAGTTGATTTAAGTCTCTCCAGGCCTCTCTATATTCCTCCTGCTGGTCATTTCTTACAGAGCAATAATATTCCATAACCTTCATATACCACAATTTACCCAACCATTCTCCAACTGATGGACATCCATTCATCCTCCAGTTTCTAGCTACAACAAAAAGAGCTGCCACAAACATTTTGGCACATATATGTCTCTTTCCGCTCTTTAGTATTTCTTTGGGATATAATCCCAGTAGTAGCGCTGCTGGGTCAAAGGGTATGCACAGTTTGATAACTTTTTGGGCATAATTCCAGATTGCTCTCCAGAATGGCTGGATTCTTTCACAACTCCACCAGTAATGTATTAGTGTCCCAGATTCCCCACATCCCCTCCAACATTTGTCATTATTTGTTCCTGTCATCTTAGCCAATCTGACAGGTGTGTAGTGGTATCTCAGAGTGGTCTTAATTTGCATTTCTCTGATCAGTAGTGATTTGGAACACTCTTTCATGTGAGTGGATATAGTTTCAATTTCTTCCTCTGAGAATTGTCTGTTCATATCCTTTGACCATTTATCAATTGGAGAATGGTTCGGTTTCTTATAAATTAGGGTCAGTTCTCTATATATTTTGGAAATGAGACCTTTGTCAGAACCTTTGTTTTTAAAAATATTTTCCCAATTTGTTACTTCCCTTCTAATCTTGTTTGCATTAGTATTATTTGTACAGAAACTTTTTAGTTTGATGTAATCAAAATCTTCTATTTTGTGATCAATAATGATCTCTAGTTCTCCTCTGGTCATAAATTCCTTCCTCCTCCACAAGTCTGAGAGGTAGATTATCCTCTGTTCCTCTAATCTATTTATTATCTCCCTCTTTATGCCTAAATCATGGACCCATTTTGATCTTATCTTGGTATATGGTGTTAAGTGTGGATCCATATCTAATTTCTGCCATACTAATTTCCAGTTTTCCCAACAGTTTTTTCCGAATAATGAATTTTTATCCCTAATGTTGGAATCTTTGGGTTTGTCAAAGATTAGATTGCTATAGATGTACACTTTTTTGTCCTTTGTATCTAATCTGTTCCACTGATCTACCGGTCTATTTCGTAGCCAATACCAAATGGTTTTGGTGACTGCTGCTATATAATATAGCTTTAGATCAGGTACACTTAGACCACCTTCCTCTGAGTTTTTTTTTTTCATTAGTTCCCTTGCAATTCTTTACCTTTTATTCTTCCATATGAATTTTGTTGTTATTTTTTCTAGGTCATTAAAATAGTTTCTTGGGAGTCTGATTGGTATAGCACTAAATAAATAGATTAGTTTGGGGAGTATTGTCATCTTTATTATATTCGCTCGGCCTATCCAAGAGCACTGAATGTCTTTCCAATTATTTAAATCTGATTTTATTTTTGTGGCAAGTGTTTTGTAATTTTTCTCATATAATTCCTGACTTTTCTTTGGTAGATGGATTCCCAAATATTTTATACTCTCAACATTTGTTTGGAATGGAATTTCTCTTTGTATCTCTTGCTGTTGCATTTTGTTAGTGATATATAAAAATGCCGAGGATTTATGTGGATTTATTTTGTATCCTGCCACTTTGCTGAAATTTTGAATTATTTCTAGTAGCTTTTTAGCAGAGTCTTTGGGGTTCTCTAAGTATACCATCATGTCATCTGCAAAAAGTGATAGTTTGATTTCCTCATTTCTTACTCTAATTCCTTGAATCTCTTTCTCAGCTCTTATTGCCGAGGCTAGCGTTTCTAGTACTATATTGAATAGTAATGGTGATAGTGGGCAACCTTGTTTCACTCCTGATCTTACTGGGAAAGGTTGCAGTTTATTTCTATTGCATATTATGCTTACTGACGGTCTTAAATATATACTCCTGATTATTCTAAGGAATAATCCATTTATTCCTATACTCTCAAGAGTTTTTAGTAGGAATGGATGTTGGATTTTGTCAAATGCTTTTTCTGCATCTATTGAGATGATCATATGGTTCTTATTAATTTGATTATTAATATGGTCAATTATATTAATAGTTTTCCTAATATTAAACCAGCCCTGCATTCCTGGAATAAATCCTACTTGATCATAGTGTATTATCTTGGAGATGATTTTCTGAAGTCTTTTTGCTAATATCTTATTTAAGATTTTAGCATCAATATTCATTAAGGAGATTGGTCTATAATTTTCTTTCTCAGTTTTCGATCTACCAGGTTTAGGTATCAGTACCATGTCTGTGTCATAAAAGGAGTTTGGTAGGACTCCTTCATCCCCTATTTTTTCAAATAATTTATATAACATTGGGGCTAATTGTTCTTTAAATGTTTGGTAGAATTCACATGTGAATCCATCTGGCCCTGGGGATTTTTTCCTGGGGAGCTGATTAATAGCTTGTTCTATTTCTTTTTCTGAAATGGGACTATTTAAGCAATTTATCTCCTCCTCTGTTAATCTAGGGAGCCTATATTTTTGGAGAAAGTCATCCATTTCACTTAAGTTATCAAATTTATTGGCATAAAGTTGGGCAAAGTAACTCCTTATTATTTCTCTAATTTCCTCTTCATTGGTGGAAAGATCCCCCTTTTCATTTGTAAGACTATCAATTTGATTTTCCTCTTTCTTTTTTTTGATCAAATTTACCAAAGGTTTATCTATTTTATTGGCTTTTTCATAAAACCAACTCTTGGTTTTATTTATTAATTCAATAGTTTTTTTACTTTCAATTTTATTGATTTCTCCTTTTAATTTTTGTATTTCGAGTTTAATTTTTGGTTGGGGGTTTATAATTTGGTCTTTTTCTAGCCTTTTAAGTTGTAAGCCCAATTCGTTAATCTTCTCTTTCTCAATTTTCTTCAAATAAGCCTCTAAAGATATAAAATTTCCCCTTATTACTGCTTTAGCTGCATCCCAAAGATTTTGATATGATGTCTCATCATTATCATTATCTTGGGTGAAATTGTTAATTGTTTCTATAATTTGCTCTTTCACCCAGTCATTCTTTAAGATGAGATTATTCAGTTTCCAATTACTTTTTGGTCTATTTACCCCTAACTTTTTACTGAATGTAGCTTTTATTGCATTGTGATCTGAGAAGAAGGCATTTATTATTTCTGCCTTCCTACATTTAATTTTGAGATCTTTATGTCCTAATATATGGTCAATTTTTGTATAGGATCCATGAACTGCTGAGAAGAAAGTATATTCCTTCCTATTGCCATTCAGTTTTCTCCAAAGGTCTATCATACCTAGTTTTTCTAATGTTCTATTTACTTTTTTAATTTCTTTCTTGTTTGTTTTGTGGTTTGATTTGTCTAAATCTGAGAGTGCAAGGTTGAGATCTCCCACTATTATAGTTTTACTGTCTATTTCTTCTTGCAGTTCTCTTAACTTTTCCTTTAGAAAGTTAGATGCTATACCACTTGGTGCATATATGTTTAGTATTGATATGGCTTCATTATTTATGCTACCTTTCAGCAGGATATAGTTTCCTTCCTTATCTTTTTTAACGAGATCTACTTCTGCTTTTGCTTGATCTGAGATAAGGATAGCTACCCCTGCTTTTTTGGCTTTACCTGAAGCATAATAGGCTCTGTTCCAACCTTTTACCTTTACTCTGTATGTATCTCCCTGCTTTAAGTGTGTTTCCTGTAGACAACATATTGTAGGGTTCTGCTTTTTGATCCAATCTGCTATCCGTCTCCGTTTGATGGGATCGTTCATCCCATTTACATTTACAGTTAAAATTACTAATTCTGTATTTCCTGCCATCGTATTATCCCCAGATTATACTTTTTTCCCTTGACCCCCCTGATCCCCCTCCCCGATATTTAATTTACAGACCCCCCTTGTGATGCGCAACCCTCCCTCTTTTTTTTTTTTTTTTTTTTTTTTTTTTTTAGGATCCCTCCCCCCTCCCTCCAAGTCCCTTCACTTATTCTCGTTTTCCTTTCCCCTTTTCCTCTCCCCCCTTTTAATGAGGTGAGAGAAAATTCTCTGAAAAACAAATGTGTTAATTATTTACTCTTTGAGCCTCTTCTGATGAGAGTAAGATTCACACAATGATTCTCCCCCTCACTAAGTTCCCTCAGATATGGTGTATTTTCTATGTCTCTTCCTGGGATGTAGTTTCCCTCTTTTTATCACTCCTTCCCCTTTTTCTGAACTGACCTCCTTCCCTTTACCACACCCCCCTTTTTTTCTTTTATATCAGTAAAATCAAATTATCCTTGAGTATTTTTTATATACCCACAACAGAGTTACAGTTCTCAAGGGTTCTGTGTACCTTTTTCTGTTTCTCTTCAGTCTTGTGGATGTAGATCAAATTTTTTGTTTAAGTCTGGTTTTTTTCTTAGAAACATATAGAATTCCTCTGTTTCATTGAATGACCATCTTCTTCCATGGAAAAAGATGCTAAACTTAGCTGGGTAGTTCATTCTTGGTTGCAGTCCTTGATCTTTTGCCTTTCGGAATATCAGGTTCCAGGCCCTTCTATCTTTTAATGTGGAGGCAGCCAGATCTTGGGTGACCCTTATTGTGGCACCTTGGTATTTAAATTGTTTTTTTCTAGCTGCTTGCAGGATTTTCTCCTTTGTGTGGTAATTCTGCAGCTTAGCCACAATATTCCGTGGTGTTCTTTTTTTAGGGTCTATTTCAGAAGGAGTTCGATGAATTCTTTCCACATCTACTTTCCCTTCTGTTTCTATTATCTCTGGACAGTTCTCTTTGATAATTTCCTGTAAAATAGAATCTAGGCTCTTTTTTTGGTCATAGTTTTCTGGAAGTCCAATAATCCGCAGATTATCTCTCCTAGATCTATTTTCCAGGTCTATAGATTTTCCCAGTAAGTATTTGACGTTGTTCTCCAGCTTCTCATTTTTTTTGTTTTGTTTGACTGATTCTTGGGTTCTCTGTGAATCATTCATTTCTATTTGTTCCATCCTGACTTTTAAGGAGTTATTTTCTTCTTTCACAGTTTTTAGTTCTTTTTGTAAATGCCCAATTTCGTTTTTAAATGAATTATTTTGCTCTATTTAGTTTTTTTTTCATTTCCCTAATTTTTTTTTTGAGAATTATTTTCTTTTTCCAATTCAGAAATTCTATTTTCTTGAGACTTTTTTATCTTTTCCAATTCAGAAATCCTACTTTCCTGTGTTTTTTTAACCTTTTCTAATTCACTAATTTTGTTTCCCTGCATCTCCTGTGAATTCTTTATTTTTTCCAACTCCAATTTCAGGACGTTGTTATTCTCTATCATAACTTCCCTTTCTTTTCCCCATTTTTCTTTGATCTCCCTCAATTTTTTAAGAGCTTCTTGTAGGAGAGAGTTATGTGATGGGGGGCAGGAATCGTTCCCCTTTAGGTTGTTATCTGATTCTCTGCTGTCAACTTCCTCGGGGTTGGACACCCGCTCTTTCTCTGTATAGAAGGAATCTATGGTTTTTCTAGCTTTTTTGCTCATACTTAAAAAAAATATTTTGGGGTCTGTCCCTGGGGTAGGAAATTATTTACTTCTTTACCAGCTTCCTCCCAGACCGGATGGATGCAGCGGCTCCTGAGCCTGAGCTAAGAGAGAGCTCTGGGAGAGAGTTCCCCACCCCCTCCCTGGAGGTGCCTCAGAGGTGATTAGCACTACTGTGCTTCGAGGGCGTAGAATAGTGAAGACAGCAAGAAGCCCAGCCTATGTGTCCGGGTGGGGAGTGGATGTCTGCAGCAGGTGACGTGAGAAGCCCCTGCGCTCAAACTGGAAGTGTCTGCCAGAAACCGCGGTCCCTAGTTCAAAAGTTCCGCTTCTCTGGGACTTCCTGGAGCTGAGTTCCACTCCCTCCAGCTAAGCTAGGCAGTGTGTGTTGCCTTGGGCCGTATCCACCCACTTGTCAATCTCTTAACTATTCTCAGGAGGTAGCTGAGGCCACACCCCCTGGTGCCGAGATCTGTGCCTGAGTCACCCCCAGGGTCCGGGGAAAATCTAATCTGAGTTTTAAAATATTTTGGCTTTCTCTTCTGAACTGCTAAATAATTAGCAGAGAAGAGCTAACAGCCTGTGCCAGATTCCTTTACCTCAGTGGCTTCTCTGATCCCAGAGCCCTTCCCAGTGCAATGGGCGCAGTGTGCCCCTACCCCACCGTCTGTGCTGGTCTCTCTTATTCCTCCCCTGAGAACTGACCTTTCCTGTTGAAACTCCAGATTCTCTTCAGCTGGTAAGTCGTGCTTCCAGTCCTTGTGGTATCTATCAGTCCTGAGCTAATTTTGAGACTTAATTTATCTAATTGGTTGTGAGGGAGTGAGGACGTTCACTGAGTCGTGTGTTTCTTCTCCGCCATCTTGGCTCCGCCCCCCAGGCAAAAATATTGAAAAACTCAATGATATTTAACATTTTTAGCATAGAAATGACAAACTGGTTATCAAAAAAAAAAAAGAAACCAGGATGAGTTATTAGTGCCATAGAAGGAGGAGGACATATATATATATATATATATATATATATATATATATATATATATATATATATATATATATATACATATATATATAACTTTTTGCTGAGGCAACTGAGGTTAAGTGACTGGTCCAGGGTAACATATTTGGGAAGTGGTAAGTGTCTGAGATCAGATTTGAACTCAGGTCCTCCTGTCTTCAGGGCTGGTGCTCTATCCACTACACCAACTAGTTGCCCTGATGATGACACTTTGAGGACACTAGATAAAATTATACAAACCCTTGATGCCATAGTTAAATTTCAAGATAACTAAAAGGAACAAATGGATTTTCTTCATATACAAATAGTAAAAAATATTCATTTCATGCCATTCCTTGTCAAAGACATGTAAGAATAATTCTGTCATCATTAGTTTCATCCTAATCTTCCTCCTCTTCACTATCCTAGCAAAATGTTAATGTGCACAAAGAATTTGACATAATTTATCTCATATAATGATATATTAAGATAGAAACTTATTATCACAAATTTCCATATAAAGATATTAAAGATGAAAGAGGTAAAGTAATTGCACAAGATGATACTAGCAAATGTTTTAGAAAGGATTCAAACTCATATCTTGTTCACTCCAAATATAGCAATCTGTCCTTCTGTTCAATACCCAGCTAGCTGTCCAGATTTTCTCCAGAAAATTGGACTCTCTATGTCAGAAAGACTATCAGAAGACATATAGTTCAATTCATATCTGTGAAGTCCAGGCTAGCTCCCTGGAGACCTCAGAATTAGCCAGAGTCAGGATAAGCAAAAGCCCTTGGTCTTTAAGGGGATTAGTGAAGGAGAGGGACAAAACTGCCAGGAGTTTTGCCAGGAATCTAGAGTTAAGAGTGTCCACATTTTTCTCCTCTCTGTCCTGGGCCCAAGTGCATCTGGCTTGCCTAATTCCACCTTCTAATCCCTCCTAGGATTATCTGTATACACCAAAAGATGGAGCCAGTACTGAATAGTGAGAAGGGCCATTTTTCTAAATATATGCTAATAGTTATTGTCCAATAGGTACTTTTCTTTAAGTGCTCCCTTGTCTGATTCAAGCACACCTTTTAAGAGTTTCAGCCCTTTAAATCTCCTGCTTTCTTGTGTTTTAGAACGCATGTGGTCACTCCCTCCCTGACTTCTCAGGAAAGGAGGTGAAAACACTGAAAAGGAGGTGATCACACCCTCCCTGACTTCTCAGAAAAACAGATAAAAAACACCAAAGGGAAGTGGGGAGTCAAGCCAGATATTGTTAGTGGATTTTTGGCCTAAAGAGTCTAACTAGGAACAGGTATGCACAAATCCATCAGCATGGGAGATATTACACAAGCACATAGCAATAAAGCACAGGCTATTAGTGATGACTCTCCCCAGGGCCAGTGCAGGCTCAATGTGGTGTAACAAACATGAATTGTACATGCAAGTAGTGATATAACAAACAATATAAATCAACATGGTGTTGTAAAATATTTCCAGAAGTGCTAGAAGGAGGGCAACCTCCTTCAGCAGCCAAGAGATAGTCTAAAATAAATCTATTATCCATTACTTCATGTGTCAGAAAATCCAATGATCCCTACAAGTTTTCAGAATACTTCAATAATCTTTTTATGTGTTAGGGAATCCAATGATTCCTGCAGAATTTGAAGTCCTTCAACAGCCTTATCATTTCTCAGAAAATCCAATAATTCCTGAGAGTTTTTAAGTCCTACAACAATCTTATCATGTCTCAGAGAAACCAAAGATTCCTGAGAATTTTCAAGTCCTACAACAGTCTTATCATGTCTCAGAGAATCCAATAATTTCTGAGGTTTTTGAAGTCCAACAATTTTTGATGTCCATGAGTCAATTGCCATAATGGCCATGCTCTTTCAGTGATGGGCACAATCAGCAACGGAACCATTTGAGGTTTCTTGGGTGTTCTCCTTCATTTCAAGGGTCTGATAAGTATTTGTCTGATAGGGCAAAAATGGCTTCTTGGCACCCATCTGATTCCTACTCCATCTGCAGAAATACAAGCAAACCCTCTTTCCCAGAACTTGTATATTTAGCTCTTTATACTATTAACTTCTTTATTTTTTACAAGGATGCACTGGCTTCAGTAGACAGGTTTTATAACCCACCAGAAGGGCAGTGTCCAATGTGAGCAGTTCTACTATCTTTATACAATTTCCAGGTGATGTGGAAAGATCCAGAAAGTGGTGAATGAAAGGGACCAGATAGGTTAATTTCTTGGGGAAGATGCTCCTCCCTTCTCTCTACTATTGCCTGACCTTGAGGACTAAAGGGGATGCCAGTAGTGTGTAAAATCTTATACTATGTACAAAAGTGTGCAAAATGTTTAGAAGTATATTCAGGTCCATTATCTGTTTTTATTGCTTGTGGCACACCCATAATTACAAATGTTTGTATAAGGAATTCAGAGACCACTCGGGCTATCTTTTTTGCTGCTGGTATTGCAAAAGTGAATTCTGAAAAGGTGTCTACCAAAACATGGGTAAAAGACAGACGACCAAAAGATTTATATTGGGTCACATCCATTTGCCAAATTTCATTGGGTCTCAAACAATGAGGGTTCTGTCCTGGAGGGAGCATAGGAACATGGAAAAAAAGGCAAGCTGTACAGGCTTTTACTATGCTCCTAGCTTCCTCTTTTGTTATCCCAAATTGTAAACATAAAGTTCAAGCAGCTTGATGATATTTAGAATGAGATTATTGGGTTTCTTGAAATAAAGAAGTATTGGCCAATATGGTTAGAAGGCTATCTGCCTTTGAATTACCATCAAAAAAAAGGACCTGGAAGTCTACTATGAGAGTGAACATGCAAGATATAAATCTTACCTAGATGCTTTCTCACTTGCTCTTGAAGTTCCTTAAAAAGCTGATATATTTTGGAGGCTACACATTTTATTTAGGCTGTGGCAATTCTTTGTACCACACCTACTGAATAGCCCGAATCTGATATTATATTTATGTCTCCCGGATAATAAACAAGAACTTCAATGATTGCATACAATTCATTCTGCTGAGTGGCCTGAAAAGGAGTTCTGACTACTCTCTTTATAGTTGTCATCAGAGTATACAGAAAAAATATTATATTTGGATGCATCTGTAAAGATATTTGGTCCTTTAAGAGGAATTTTAGAAACTTTTTCTTCAAGAATCCATCGCCAATTATATAATAGTCTGGTTATCTTTAAGGGAGACTCTTGTGTAAAATTTGGAGCTCTGGCAAATAAAATTTGCCACTCTGGGATGGTTTCACAACATACATTAATTTGTACATTAGCATAAAAGATATATATCTTCTCAGGTCTTATCCCAGATAATTGTACTGCTCACTTAATGGCTTTTAATAAAATTCTATCCACAAGGACTAGATAAGGAGTAAGGCTTTGTTCTGGTTGTGCTGGGAGGTTCACCCACTCTATCACACTGTCTCCTTGATGAAGGGCTGCTGTGGGTGCCTCTTGTGTAGCAAAAACTGATATTTCCCAGGGTTTTTTAGTGACTCTTTCAACCACATTGGATAAGGCTAGTTCAACTTCTTGAGCTTCTTTTGTAAGCTGGAGTGGTGAACTTAAAGCACTGTCTCCCCTTAAAATGTCATATAATGGTTGCAATTGATAGGAAGTCAAGCCTAACACAGAACACATCCATTTGATATCTCTTATCAATTTTTGGAAGTCATTTAAGGTGTTTGGCTTCTCTGTTGTTAAAGAGAGTTTTTGTACTGTAAGCACCTTAGGGTATACTTCATATCCAATATCAAATATTGAAAAGTAGCATGTCTCTGATTTTTTTTTTTCTGGAGGTATGTGCAATTTGTAGCTCCTTAGTGTTTCTATGGTCTTTTGTAGATATGCTTTTAACATTTGTTCCTCAGGTGCATATGACAATATATCATCCATGTAAGGTAATAACATTATTTTTGGAAAAGCTTTTCTTACTGGAATAAGAGCAGCAGCAACATATATTTGGCACATATTATGGCTGTTTTTCATTCCCTGAGGCAAAACTGTCCATTCATATCTTTTATAAGGCTCAGC
Organism: Sminthopsis crassicaudata; assembly: GCF_048593235.1. Taxonomy (NCBI): domain Eukaryota; kingdom Metazoa; phylum Chordata; class Mammalia; order Dasyuromorphia; family Dasyuridae; genus Sminthopsis; species Sminthopsis crassicaudata. Next base: position 306,007,504 of record NC_133617.1, on the reverse strand, counting down.
TACATTAATGCTGGGCACTGAAAAGGCAAATCTTTTCATATCCTCCTTATCTAAAGGGATAGAATAGAAACAATCCTTAATGTCTATAATCCAAAAAGACCATTCTCTAAGCAACTGAGATGGAGATAAACGTTCAGGTTGAAGAGTTCCCATAGTTTCTATCTGTTCATTTACTTTTCTTAAATCAATCAACATCCTCTATTTTCCAGATTTCTTTCTTCAACAAATACTGGGAAATTCCAAGGACTTAGAGAAGGTTGTAAGGGCTCTTGGTCAAGTTGCTCCTGTACTATGTCTAATAAGGCCTAGATTTTAACTTTGGCTAAGGGCCACTGTTCTATCCACACTGGTATATCAGTTTTCCATTGGATAGGCACAGATGAAAGTGTTGTCAGGCCTTCATCAGCAGTTCTGACTAAAAAACTGAAGTACTCAATTTTAATCCTAATTGTTGTAAAATGTCTCTTCCCCACAGATTGATGGGGATTTTTTCAACTATAAAAGGAGTAAAAACTTCTGTTTCACCTTCAAATATCCATCTCAAATGGGCAGCACTAACTTCAGCTGCTATTGATCCTCCTACACCAGACATGTAGGTGTCTGCTTTAATCTTTGTCCAGTGACTGGGCCAGTTGGCACTTCTAATTACTGCAATCTGCACCAGTGTCTCCAAATTCTTCTAATGGTATGCCATTTATATAGTGAGCACAGGACAGTCAGCTGTCACAGCTACTGTCCAGAATATTCCTGGATTTTGTTTCTTGGAGTCGGAATCTGGGCAACTATCACCAGATTACTTATTAGGAATCTGTCTCAATAAACCTGATGCCACTACTTCTCCTGACTGATAAGTCACACATTGTCTACCTGTATTAGTGACTGGGACATTATCTACACATTCCCAAGTTTCCCACATTAGTGTATGGATGAACACTGTTTTGTAAGTACTCTCAGGAGGTGAAATGGTAAAACCTACTGTGCTTGGAGTAAAGGGATTCATAGGCTGGAGAGGAACAAATTTCACCTCTCCAGGGGATATCTCAGTTGTCCCAGCTGCATACAACTTTATTCTCCCCAATTGTAATCCCTTTCTTTCATCAGATGGCTTCCTGGCTGATTGATCATGTCTGGGTACTGCACTTCTAGGTACTCTCTGTGTGTAGCATTGGCTGCCATCATGACCCAAGTTTTTTTTTTTTTTTTTTTTTTTGTTTTTTTTTTGCCTTGGGCCCTGGGGCTGGGCATTTTCTTTAGCCTGTTGCCTTATCATAATTTCTGTTGCTGCATTTTCACCAATAGTTCATATGACAGTTGTCTGCAGATATCGCATAAAATCAGCAAATGGTTCATTTGGCTGATGTGCTATTTTTGTGAAGGCCTCCCCTTTGTTCTGTTTGCTTTGATAGCAGTAGCAGCAATTTGCTCATATGCTGTTATAGGGTAATTCATCTGTACTGAAACTTCTGCATAAGAACCTACACCTGTTATTTGGTCATAGGTGATCGAAGTATTAGATCCACTATGACTATGACTATTTTGGGGGGCTTGTATCCTACAGAGCTCACTATATTGAGAAAGCCACAACAATTTTTTCTCCAGGATCTAAGCATGTACTTGCTATAGATTTCCAGTAACTATGAGTCAAGACTTCATAAGCCAAATTCTGTAATAACATCTAAACATAAAATAACGTAGCCCCATAAAGAGTGCAAGTCTTTTTCAAGTCTTTGAGGATTTCTAGATCAAAAGGAGTGCATCTTCTACTTTCTTGACCTGAAGAGGTCAACTGTTGAATCACAGGATACATTTCTATTCTCAAATCAGCTATATTCTGCCATTTTTCTATGGCTTTAAGTAGTGCCTTTTGCAATCTAGTAATAGGAGAGGGTGATTGCTGGGGGGGAGGTTCTGGTGATATCACTGCCCCTCCCACTTCTCCTCCTCCCTCCACTCCAGAAGGTGAAGTTGATGGGGGGATCTCAAGAGTCTGCTGTGGTGTATGCAGAGTTGAAGCTAGGCTTTGAGAGTGAAAATCACCCTGCCCTTTAAGTTCACTTAAATCCTCATGCCCTCTGGTGATATTGCCATTACTCTGTCCTTAGTCTTCCTTTTTTTTCCTCACACTTCCTCATCTGGCTGTTCTTAAAACTTTTCTTTTTTCTAAAACTTCGGGGATTCTTTAAGGCCAATTGTATTATGTTGTACATATAGAATATTTCCTTAGAAATTGAATCAGGACCATTATCATTATAATATTCACATAGTTGATCTCCTACTACTTCCCAATTATCTGCGTCTATTTCTTCTTCCTTGAAGAACCAAGGGGACATACATTCTAATGTATCCATGAGTCCATCAGTCTGCTTCCAACTTGTAATCAAACCCTGTCTCTTCATCAGTCTGGGTATGTTTCCTATAGATCTCCTTTGGTGTAGGGCTGGGGATAGAGTTGGGGGTGGGAGAGAATCTTTACTTAAAATATGCCCCATTTCAGATACAAAAGGTTACTAGTTGAGTTCTTAATAAAGTAAGTTCCCTGTTTGTCTATTAAAATACTCACCCTATTTCCTGGTCACCTGGGACTTGTTCATTGAAATTAGATTCCTTAGTTCACATGTTGGGCACCAAAATGTGAAGTCTGAGCTAGCTTCCTGGAGGCCTCAGAATTAGCCAAAGCCAGGATAAGCAAAAGTATGTATTTAAGGGGAGGAGTGAAGGAGATGGAAATAACTGCCAGGAGTTTGTCAAGGATCTAGAGTCCAGAATCTCCACACTTTTCTCCTTTCCATGCTGGGGCCAGTTGCATCTGGCTTGTCTCACTTCACCCTCTAATCCTAAGATTGTCTGCATATACCAAAAGATCAAGCCAGCATGGAATAGTGAGAAGGGACATTTTTCAAGCATATGCTAATAGAGTATTGTCCAATGGGTAATTAGCCTTAAATGCTTGGTAGTGTGATTCAAGCATACCTTTTAAGAGTTTCAGCCCTTTATACACATCTAATTAGGAATGTCTTCTATAATATCTCTGAGAGCTAGTATCTAGAGGTCTTATATCTTGCTGTACCCCATTTGAATTTAAAATCTAATTATTAAAACATTCTTTTCTTGTGAATTATAAAAGTATCTTGCTACCATTTCATCCATTTATTTTTACAAAAGTTCTGGACCCTGAGACCAAGTAGGCAAATGGCTAATTACTTTTCATAGTTATAGATACCTTAAGAAAATAATAATGCTTTCTTCTTCTTCCTTTTTCCCCCTCCTGTCACATTTTCTTCTGTTTTTCAAATGACCTTCAAATGAAAGAATATCTCCTTCCCTTACCATTCAGGTCATTTATTATTATTTTTTTTTTATGTCATAATGAGAGAAATTTTATTAAATAACAAACTGTTAATATTAGGGAGATACAGGATTTTTCCCCTTCCTCATTTGGAGATTTGGTCAAAGTTTAATTCTCTGAAGGCCAGGGCAAGGCAGATGATAAAATGAAATCTTGGAACTGTTATCCACACAGCTAAAGAATTTTACAAAGACTTTAATTTAAGGTAAACTCTGGCTCATTGTTCTCTATTCTTTTTTTTTTATGTTAAAAGGGATTTCTTTTTCTTTTTCAGGAAAGAGAAGAGAATACCGCGTAGATTCTAGGTCCTTTGAAAACCCCATTCTCTTTCTTCAATATTTTCTATTGCTAATATGATTTATACATTATATAGGAGTAGACCTGGGAATGTACATTGGCCTTATTTTAGGGTACTCTAGACTTTAAGAAGCATTGGGATCCTGCATCTTAGAATTGTTCACCATCTGCTATTTTTTTTTAAATTAATAATTTTTTATTATATATATATATATATATATATATATATATTTATTTATTTATTTATAATATTATCCCTTGTATTCATTTTTCCAAATTATCCCCCCCATCCCTCTATTCCCTCCCCCCGATGACAGGCAATCCCATACATTTTACATGTGTTACAATATAGTCTAGATACAATACATGTGTATGAATATCATTTTCTTGTTGCACAATAAACATTAGATTCCGAAGGTACATGTAATCTGGGCAGACAGATATTAGGGCTAACAATTTACATTCACTTCCCAGTGTTCCTTCTCTGGGTGTAGCTACCTCTGTCCATCATTGATCAACTGGAAATGAGTTGACTTTTCTTTATGTTGAAGATTTCCACTTCCATCAGAATACATCTTCATACAGTATTCTTGTTGAAGTGTATACTGATCTTCTGGTTCTGCTCATTTCACTCAGCATCACTTGATTTAAGTCTCTCCAGGCCTCTCTGTATTCCTCCTGCTGGTCATTTCTTACAGAGCAATAATATTCCATAACCTTCATATACCATAATTTACCCAACCATTCTCCAACTGATGGACATCCATTCATCTTCCAGTTTCTAGCTACAACAAAAAGAACTGCCACAAACATTTTGGCACATATATGTCTCTTTCTGCTCTTTAGTATTTCTTTGGGATATAAGCCCAGTAGTAGCGCTTGCTGGGGTCAAAGGGTAATGCACAGTTTGATAACTTTTTGGGCATAATTCCAGATTGCTCTCCAGAATGGCTGGATTTTTTTGCAACTCCACCAGCAATGTATTAGTGTTCCAGTTTCCCCACATCCCCTCCAACATTCATCATTATTTGTTCCTGTCATCTTAGCCAATCTGACAGGTATGTAGTGGTATCTCAGAGTGGTCTTAATTTGCATTTCTCTGATCAGTAGTGATTTGGAACACTCTTTCATGTGAGTGGATATAGTTTCAATTTCTTCATCTGAGAATTGTCTGTTCATATCTTTCGACCATTTATCAATTGGAGAATGGTTTGGTTTCTTATAAATTAGGGTCAGTTCTCTATATATTTTGGAAATGAGACCTTTGTCAGAACCTTTACTTTTAAAAATATTTTCCCAATTTGTTACTTCCCTTCTAATCTTGTTTGCATTAGTATTGTTTGTACAGAAACTTTTTAGTTTGATGTAATCAAAATCTTCTATTTTGTGATCAATAATGATCTCTAATTCTCCTCTGGTCATAAATTCCTTCCTCCTCCACAGGTCTGAGAGGTAGACTATTCCCTGTTCCTCTAATCTATTTATGATCTCATTCTTTATGCCTAAATCATGGACCCATTTTGATCTTATCTTGGTATATGGTGTTAAGTGTGGATCCATATCTAATTTCTGCCATATTAATTTCCAGTTTTCCCAACAGTTTTTTCTGAATAATGAATTTTTATCCCTAATGTTGGTATCTTTGGGTCTGTCAAAGATTAGATTGCTATAGATGTACCTTTTTTTGTCCTTTGTATCTAATCTGTTCCACTGATCTACCAGTCTATTTCTTAGCCAATACCAAATGGTTTTGGTGACTGCTGCTATATAATATAGCTTTAGATCAGGTACACTTAGACCACCTTCCTCTGAGTTTTTTTTTTTTTCATTAGTTCCCTTGCAATTCTCGACCTTTTATTCTTCCATATGAATTTTGTTGTTATTTTTTCTAGGTCATTGAAATAGTTTCTTGGGAGTCTGATTGGTATAGCACTAAATAAATAGATTAATTTGGGGAGTATTGTCATCTTTATTATATTCGCTCGGCCTATCCAAGAGCACTGAATGTCTTTCCAATTATTTAAATCTGATTTTATTTTTGTGGCAAGTGTTTTGTAATTTTTCTCATATAATTCCTGACTTTTCTTTGGTAGATGGATTCCCAAATACTTTATACTCTCAACATTTGTTTGGAATGGAATTTCTCTTTGTATCTCTTGCTGTTGCATTTTGTTAGTGATATATAAAAATGCTGAGGATTTATGTGGATTTATTTTGTATCCTGCCACTTTGCTGAAATTTTGAATTATTTCTAGTAGCTTTTTAGCAGAGTCTTTGGGGTTCTCTAAGTATACTATCATGTCATCTGCAAAAAGTGATAGTTTGATTTCCTCATTTCCTACTCTAATTCCTTGAATCTCTTTCTCGGCTCTTATTGCCGAGGCTAGTGTTTCTAGTACTATATTGAATAGTAATGGTGATAGTGGGCAACCTTGTTTCACTCCTGATCTTACTGGGAAAGGTTGCAGTTTATTTCTATTGCATATTATGCTTACTGAAAGTCTTAAATATATGCTCCTGATTATTCTAAGGAATAGTCCATTTATTCCTATACTCTCAAGAGTTTTTAGTAGGAATGGATGTTGGATTTTGTCAAATGCTTTTTCTGCATCTATTGAGATGATCATATGGTTTTTATTAATTTGATTATTAATATGGTCAATTATATTAATAGTTTTCCTAATATTAAACCAGCCCTGCATTCCTGGAATAAATCCTACTTGATCATAGTGTATTATTCTGGAGATGATTTTTCTGAATTCTTTTTGCTAATATCTTATTTAAGATTTTAGCATCAATATTCATTAAGGAGATTGGTCTATAATTTTCTTTCTCATTATCTACCTGGTTTAGGCATCAGTACCATGTCTGTGTCATAAAAGGAGTTCGGTAGGACTCCTTCATCCCCTATTTTTTCAAATAATTTATATAACATTGGGGCTAATTGTTCTTTAAATGTTTGGTACAATTCACATGTGAATCCATCTGGCCTTGGGGATTTTTTCCTGGGGAGTTGATTAATAGCTTGTTCTATTTCTTTTTCTGAAATGGGACTATTTAAGCAATTTATCTCCTCCTCTGTTAATCTAGGGAGCCTATATTTTTGGAGGAAGTCATCCATTTCACTTAAGTTATCAAATTTAATGGCATAAAGTTGGGCAAAGTAACTCCTTATTATTTCTCTAATTTCCTCTTCATTGGTGGAAACATCCCCCTTTTCATTTGTAAGACTATCAATTTGATTTTCCTCTTTCTATTTTCTGATCAAATTTACCAAAGGTTTATCTATTTTATTGGCTTTTTCATAAAACCAACTCTTGGTTTTATTTATTAATTCAATAGTTTTTTTACTTTCAATATTATTGATTTCTCCTTTTAATTTTTGTATTTCGAGTTTAATTTTTGGTTGGGGGTTTATAATTTGGTCTTTTTCTAGCCTTTTAAGTTGTAAGCCCAATTAGTTAATCTTCTCTTTCTCAATTTTCTTCAAATAAGCCTCTAAAGATATAAAATTTCCCCTTATTACTGCTTTAGCTGCATCCCAAAGATTTTGGTATGATGTCTCATCATTGTCATTATCTTGGGTGAAATTATTAATTGTTTCTATAATTTGCTCTTTCACCCAGTCATTCTTTAAGATGAGATTATTCAGTTTCCAATTACTTTTTGGTATTTTTACCCCTAACTTTTTACTGAATGTAGCTTTTATTGCATTGTGATCTGAGAAGAAGGCATTTATTATTTCTGCCTTCCTACATTTAATTTTGAGATCTTTATGTCCTAATATATGGTCTATTTTTGTATAGAATCCATGAACTGCTGAGAAGAAAGTATATTCCTTTCTATTGCCATTCAGTTTTCTCCAAAGGTCTATCATACCTAGTTTTTCTAATGTTCTATTTACTTTTTAAATTTCTTTCTTGTTTGTTATGTGGTTTGATTTGTCTAAATCTGAGAGTGCAAGGTTGAGATCTCCCACTATTATAGTTTTACTGTCTATTTCTTCTTGCAATTCTCTTAACTTTTCCTTTAGAAAGTTAGATGCTATACCACTTGGTGCATATATGTTTAGTATTGATATGGCTTCATTATTTATGCTACCTTTCAGCAGGATATAGTTTCCTTCCTTATCTTTTTTAACGAGATCTACTTCTGCTTTTGCTTGATCTGAGATAAGGATAGCTACCCCTGCTTTTTTGGCTTTACCTGAAGCATAATAGGCTCTGTTCCAACCTTTTACCTTTACTCTGTATGTATCTCCCTGCTTTAAGTGTGTTTCCTGTAGACAACATATTGTAGGGTTCTGATTTTTGATCCAATCTGCTATCCGTCTCCGTTTGATGGGATCATTCATCCCATTTACATTTACAGTTAAAATTACTAATTCTGTATTTCCTGCCATCATATTATCCCCAGATTATGCTTTTTCCCTTGACCCCCCTGATCCCCCTCCCCGATATTTAATTTACAGACCCCCCTTGTGATGTGCACCCCTCCCTTTTTTTTTTAGTATCCCTCCCCCCTCCCTCCAAGTCCCTTCCCTTATTCTCCTTTTCCTTTTCCCTTTTCCTCTCCCCCCTTTTAATGAGGTGAGAGAAAATTCTCTGAAAAACAAATATGTTAATTATTTACTCTTTGAGCCTCTCCTGATGAGAGTACGATTCACACAATGATTCTCCCCTTCACTAAGTTCCCTCAGATATGGTGTATTTTCTATGCCTCTTCCTGGGATGTAGTTTCCCTCTTCTTATCATTCCTTCCCCTTTTTCTGAACCGACCTCCTTCCCTTTACTACACCCCCCCTTTTTTTGTTTTATATCAGTAAAATCAAATTATCCTTGAGTGCTTTTTATATACCCACAACAGAGTTACAGTTCTCAAGGGTTCTGTGTCCCTTTTTCTGTTTCTCTTCAGTCTTGTGGATGTAGATCAAATTTTTTGTTTAAGTCTGGTTTTTTTCTTAGAAACATATAGAATTCCTCTATTTCATTGAATGACCATCTTCTTCCATGGAAAAAGATGCTAAACTTAGCTGGGTAGTTCATTCTTGGTTGCAGTCCTTGATCTTTTGCCTTATATCAGGTTCCAGGCCCTTCTATCTTTTAATGTGGAGGCAGCCAGATCTTGAGTGACCCTTATTGTGGCACCTTGGTATTTAAATTGTCTTTTTCTAGCTGCTTGCAGGATTTTCTCCTTTGTGTGGTAATTCTGCAGCTTAGCCACAATATTCTGTGGTGTTCTTTTTTTAGGGTCTATTTCAGAAGGAGTTCGATGAATTCTTTCCACATCTACTTTCCCTTCTGTTTCTATTATCTCTGGACAGTTCTCTTTGATAATTTCCTGTAAAATAGAATCTAGGCTCTTTTTTTGGTCATAGTTTTCTGGAAGTCCAATGATCCACAGATTATCTCTCCTAGATCTATTTTCCAGGTCTATAGATTTTCCCAGTAAGTATTTGACGTTGTTCTCCAGCTTCTCATTTTTTTTTTGTTTAGTTTGACTGATTCTTGGGTTCTCTGTGAATCATTCATTTCTATTTGTTCCATCCTGACTTTTAAGGAGTTATTTTCTTCTTTCACAGTTTTTTAGTTCTTTTTGTAAATGCCCAATTTCGTTTTTAAATGAATTATTTTGCTCTATTGATTTTTTTTCCATTTCCCTAATTTTTTTTTTTGAGAATTATTTTCTTTTTCCAATTCAGAAATTCTATTTTCTTGAGACTTTTTTATCTTTTCCAATTCAGAAATCCTACTTTCCTTTGTTTTTTTAACGTTTTCTAATTCATAAATTTTGTTTCCCTGCATCTCCTGTGAATTCTTTATTTTTTCCAACTCCAATTTCAGGACGTTGTTATTCTCTATAATAGCTTCCCTTTCCTTTTTCCATTTTTCTTCAAACTCCCTTAATTTTTTAAGAGTCTCATCTAGGAGAGCGTTATGTGATGGGGGGCAGGAATTGTTCTCCTTTAGGTTGTTATCTGCTGTCTCTCTGCTGTTAACTTCCTCGGGGTTGGATACCCGCTTTTTCTCTGTATAGAAGGAGTCTATGGTTTTTCTGGCTTTTTTGTTCACATTTTAAAAATCTTTTGGGGTCTGTCCCTGGGGTAGGAAATTATTTATTTACTTCTTTACCAGCTTCATCCCAGACCGGATGGAATGCAGGGGCTCCTGGGCCTGAGCTAAGATAGAGCTCTGGGAGAGAGTTCCCCACCCCCTCCCTGGAAGTGCCTCAGAGGTGACTAGCACTGCTGTGCCTGAGGGCGCTGTGTTTTAGTGGCTTCCCTGAGGTTGAGACTGAACAGTAAAGGCAGCACAAAGCCCAGCCTATGTGTCCCGGTGGGGCGTGGATGTCTGCAGCAGGTGAAGGTGAAAAGCCCCTGTGCTCAAACTGGAAGTGTCTGCCAGAAACCTCGGTCCCTAGTTCAAAGGTTCCGCTTCTCTGGGACTTTCTGGAGCTGAGTTCCACTCCCTCCAGCTAAACTAGGCAGTGTGTGTTGCCTAGGGCCGTATCCACCCACTTGTCAATCTCTTAACTATTCTCAGGTGGTAGCTGAGGCCACACCCCCTGGTGCCGAGATCTGCTGAGTCACCTCCAGGATCCGGGGAAAATCTAATCTATATGAATTTTTAAGGTATTTCAGCTTTCTCTTCTGAACTGCTATATAATAAGCAGAGAAGAGCTAACAGCCTGTGCCAGATTCTTTGATCTCAGTGGCTTCTCTGATCCCAGAGCCCTTCCCAGCGCAATCGGCGCAGTATGCAAGCACCCAGCCGTCTGTGCTGGCCTCTCTTCTTCCTCCCCTGGGAACTGACCTTTTCTGTTGAAACTCCAGATTCTCTTCAGCTGGTAAGTTGTGCTTCCAGTCCTTGTGGTATCTATCAGTCCAGTGCTATTTCTGAGGCTGATTTATCTAATTGGTTGTGAGGGAGTGAGGACGTTCACAGAGTCGTGTGTTTCTTCTCCGCCATCTTGGCTCCGCCCCCCCATTCAGGTCATTTCTTCTGGCTGCATTCTCTTTTGTTAATATACTCCCTTAAATGAGAAAAAGAAGGGAATGGTGAACTATTCCTGTATCTTTGCCAAGAAAACCACAAATGAGTTTCCAAAGAGTCCAACATAACTGAAATTACTGAACAACAACAAATAAAATATTGTGAGGATAACAGTAAAATGATAGGAATTGAATGTCAAGATAACTAAAATCTTCTGAATATGGGCTAATTAGACTTTATTCCTAATTCTGAACACTGTGCTTCTCTTAGAGTAACAACTTTTTTGAGTTCAAATGTCGCAGCACTGACATATTGAATTTGTAATCCAATAAAACCTCTGTTTTTTTTGGTGACATCTCTAGTCTTGACATGAGCTGCCCTGAGGTCAGACCAAATATTCAGAGACAACTTATCATATCATCACTTAACAAGTCAGAAAAGTCAGAATTCCACAAAAGACTTTCAGAAATTCCAACATTATCAAAAACTTATTCTGTATGTACAACTGATATAGAATGATTGATTAAAATCATCTTCCTATTTTCTTTTGCTTTATTGATTGCAGTGTATTGAATAATGTGATTAATTTTTTAAATAGGATTCCAAAGGGCCAAGGAGGTATAGAATAAAAGAAATCACCCTTCAAAATTCTTACCTTTTTTTTCTTGTACCATTTTAACACTGTCTTACACATGTGAACTTATAAAAGACAGTAAACAAGGTTAGAATTTTGTGTGTTTTTTTTTCTTCATGATTTGCTTCTATTCAACTTCCTTTCTTGAAGAAAAACACACTAGAAAAGTGACATGATATCCATTGTTTCTAATCATATTTAAACTGACTATACTTTTAGTCTTTGCACCTGTTTAAGCCTAAGGCAAGTAGTAAAAGGAGCATGCTGCTGTCATTTAAATAGCTTTGGTTTCAAGCTCTGATTGTACAACTGAGAAAAGGGAAATGGAAACTTCCTTAGCTCATTAGACCCCTGTTGAAAAATCTTTTGGCTGTGTTGTTAATGAGGGTTAATGATGGAATGATGGAAGAGATGGTCTAGAAAGAAATTCTCCTAAATAGATCAAGACACTAATATCAATCTGATTCTCTGAAATCATCATTCTGTGTGACATACTTCTTAAAAATAATCAGGTTGATTTCTTTTCAGTTGTAGGAAGGGTGGGATTCTTATCAACCTTTAGAAGAAATTCCATACTCCTTTTCACTTACACTCAAATAAAGCACAATAGCTACATGACTGAGGATAATGTGTAATCACAGTCCAAAGTTATTGATGTTTCTTTATTGCATGCTGCTGATAATTGGAGTACTGCTCTAGATATATAGATCATGCATTAAGTGAAACTCCCATTATCCCTATTAAGAGTTAAGAGATACCCTTTCAGTCACCTTTGAATGATCACATTAGAGAGCACTCGTATAGATATCTTTGATAGGTAAAGAAATAAGCTATATATTAAATTGCTGTCCATATGATGTCTTAGGCTGAAAAAGTAAAGTCATGGTAGAAATGAAAAAAAAAATTGTTTTATAAACGTCATATACTAGAGCTCAGACTCAACTCAGGTCTTCTAACATCAAGTCCAGTACTTTTCCTTAGATCACTTTTCCCACTTAAATAATGCATCACAATCAAGATTTTATATTAAAACAAAACACACAACAAAGCCAGTTTTCTGATGTCCAGTGTTAATCAAGTCAAAATTCTAGAATAGTATTTGTCAGAAGAAAATGAATGAATTCCAGGAGTTATGATATAATGGGAAGAGCACATATTAATCCACTCTAGCTGTCTAGTAAAATTTATTGAGTGATATATTCTATCACTGTCAGCTTGTTGATACTAAATAAGTTTGTTGATAACATTAAGTAATGTGCTAATAGCTTAAAAGAACAGGTAATTTTCTGTGATTTGCTCTAGTACCAGGTCTGATACTAGTAACTTTGTAACTATGGGTAAGGCATTTAATCTCTGTGAGCCTCTATATAAGGGGAGTAATACCACAAATTATAGAAAAATAGGTGACCTGTAAGAGTAAAGGGAACCTCTTTATATATGAATTCCCTATACCAATAAAATCCCAGATCCACTTCCTTTCCTCCATCTCACTATAGATTAATCCTGGAACCAGTTGGCTAATAATATAGTTTCCTTAAAATTATCAGTAATATTTTGTTTACTATGACTATTTATTTCTTTTTGAATTTGTCATCAGCTGTCATGATGAGTGCATAAATTTGCCACATACAAAACATGATGACCCCATGTCAACTAGTTCCATAATTTTTTTCAAGATACCTTGTATAATGACTTTTCCCTTTGAGTTTTGGACTTCTAGCTTAGCTCTGCTTGTGTATTTTTGACAGCCAATCTATTAGGCAGAAAGCCCATCTGTTATCCATCATCCTTGTTATATGATCCACTCAACATCATTTCCCATGATAGGCTCATCACAGTATATCTGTCAGCTGTGATATCTCAATAATGAAAGACTTAATTCTAAACCTTTTTTCACTGCTTACTCTTTCTTAGTGTCATTATAAATTATATCTGTTATATACATACATATTCATATTTTATAAATAATACAGATGAATAGTCCAGATTTATAGAATAATTCATACTCCCTTTTATTAGATAAAAGCTATTGTTAGAGAAAATCTGATATAAATGATATAAATCTGATTAAAAGTTGGCCTTGAACACAGAACTTGAGTTCAAGTTCTACTTCTGACCTATAGTGCCTGTATGACCATAAACTTTTTGGTGTTCTAGAAATTCTCTGAGCTATGAATTATAGAGAACATAGAAACCTTCAGCAATAGGTTTGTCTTACCTGAGAATTTCATCTGTTAATGAAATCACAGTTCTATTTCTTATCCCCTATTAATTTCTTAATATGTACCATTAAAAATGTTTGCTTAGTTTAATATAAAGTAGTTGATCCTTAAAAGACAGACAGTGAGATAGTCTTAAGGTCAATAGTCAAAAACTTAACAAAAATTATAAAAATTAAATGTGTTGTATGAAAGGTTGTTGTAATTCCTCTCTTGGGAATTTTCAAAGACAAGCTGAATAACCATTTGTCAGGGATGCTATAGATGTGATTCATGACTTGGATTGGGCCCAAACTAGCAACAAATCAAGGTCTTTTATAATAGTGAAGTCTGAAAATTCCATAATCCTATTAGTTAATTAAAGGGAGATAAAATAATGAAATTGCCCCCATTGGCTTTATATGTTTCCTAAACTTAATAGTTCATCATTAATTTTGTGTTTTTCAAAACTTATTATTTTACAATGGAAGCAGTATGAATAAGACTAAGAGTGAGGGAGAGATGTTCAACTTGCATCTCTAATACTTAGCATCTTTGTCAACGTGTACCTTTACCTTTATTCCACTATTATGATGAGACTTTCTACTGGGACTTCATGACAATAATGAAATTATATATCTGCACCTGATCCACCCCCCATACACACACTTGCACACACATACAGACACATACATATCTGCATAATACCAAATAGTAAATTAACATATTAGAACACAGTGAAAAATAATGGAATATTAGAGTTATTAAAGAGTGGGGCTAAGAAAGAAGAAAGAGAATAAAGGAGGCAGACAGAGAGGGAAAGGGAAAAAGAAAGGAAAAAGGAAAGGAAGAGGGAGAAGGAAATAGTGGAAAAGGGAGAGAGAAGGGCAGAGCAAGAAGGAGAGGGAGAGGCAGAAAAAGGACTTAGAGATCATAGGGCATATAAGGGTAAAGTCTTGTAGGAGAACCAGGTGATAGTTATACTAAAATTGCATTTCTAACACTTCCTCATTGTGTGGTCAGGATCAAAACATCAATCATTTCTAAGTCTGTGCTTCTTTATATGTACACACAAGAAAAATATTCCCTGTAGCATTTCTCTTATAAAGTGGTTGTGAATCTCAAAACAATTAATGTATGGAAAATATACATTAAATTGTTTGATTAAATAAATTAGTCAAACAACAAGAAATTACCAAATGCTTATACTTAGATATCTGCTGTCAGTTTTGAAAAAAAATGTCTTCAATAAAGGAGCTATAATAAAAATAAGCTATCTGGGGTAATAGCATGTAGACACACACACATACACACATATACACAAGGCAAATACATGTTGTTGTTTTTCAGAGAGATAGGCAAGAACAATGCAAAAACAAGGAAAGCTAAAGATTTAAGAACTCTTTATGTAGAAAGTGGCAGTTACCTTGAGCTTTGAAAGAAGGAAAGGATTTTAGGAAGATAAAATAAAGAAGAGAATACACTTTTTATATGTAGAGCAGCCTAAACCAAGAAGAGGTAGAATGTGGAATGCTAGTTATAAGGAAACATACTATTTTTAGGTATTAATAGGTTATAAAAGCCATGGGAATTTAGAAATGTGTGATGGGTCCAAAAAGGTAGGTGGGAGATAGGTTATAAAAATTTCAAACATCAAATAGAAGAATTTTTATTTAATCTTAGGGACAACAGGGAGTTCACTGGGGAGAGACATGGTAAGAAATGTGTATTAGGAATATGACCTTAGTAATTATTTGGTTCATGCATTGGAGAAGGGAGAGACATGAAGAAAATAAGTCCATTATTAGAATATTTCAAAAGTTCAGACAACATGTGCTGAGAACTTAAACTAAGGTACTGGTCCAGTGACTAAATAGAAGAGGACAAATGCAGGAATTATGGAGATAGAATATATATTAAAAAAAATTAAAGCAAAGTAGGTCATCAACTAGACACATGAAATAAAGGAGAGTTAAAAATAACTTATAATTCAAAAATTATATGCCTAAGTCACTGGAAATTTACACCATAAACATAATCTCTCCATAAATATGGAAAACTTATAAAGTTGGTTTTTAAGGAAAAGACATTGAGTTTAATTTTATACATGTTGAATTAAGGAAGCCTATGGGAAAATCAATTCAAAATGTCCAATAGAAGTTAGTAATGAGGTACTAATTCTCAAGAAAGATATTAAGACTTTATATACATTACAAAATATAAATTGCCCACATTTTTTTAATTTAGAATTTTTTTCACAGTATATATGCATGAGTAATTTTTTAAAATATTATCCCTTGTATTCATTTTTCCAAATTATACCCTCCCTCCTTCAACTCCCTCCCCCTGATGACAGGCAATCCCATATATTTTACATGTGTTACAATAAAACCTAGATACAATATATGTGTGTAAATACCATTTTCTTGTTGCACATTAAGTATTAGATTACGAAGGCATAAGTAACCTGGGTAGATAGACAGTAGTGCTAACAATTTACATTCACTTCCCAGTGTTCCTTCTCTGGGTGTAGTTATTTCTGTCCATCATTGATCAACTGGAAGTGAGTTGGATCTTCTTTATGTTGAAGATTTCCACTTCCATCAGAGTACCTCTTCATACAGCATTGAATTGTACAGCGATCTTCTGGTTCTATTCATTTCACTCAGTATCAGTTGATGTAAGTCTCTCCAAGCCTCTCTGTATTCCTCCTGCTGGTCATTTCTTATAGAGTAATAGTATTCCATAACCTTCATATACCATAATTTACCCAACCATTCTCCAATTGATGGGCATCCATTCAACTTCCAGTTTCTAGCTACAACAAAAAGAGCTGCCACAAACATTTTGGCGCATATATGTCTCTTTCCGCTCTTTGGTATTTCTTTGGGATATAATCCCAATAGCAGCAATGCTAGGTCAAAGGGTATGCACAGTTTGATAACTTTTTGAGCATAGTTGCAAATTGTTCTCCATAATGGCTGGATTCTTTCACAACTCCACCAACAATGTATCAGTGTCCCAGTTTTCCCACATCCCCTCCAACATTCATCATTATTTGTTCCTGTCATCTTAGCCAATCTGACAGGTGTGTAGTGGTATCTCAGAGTTGTCTTAATTTGCATTTCTCTGATCAGTAGTGATTTGGAACACTCTTTCATATGAGTGGATATAATTTCAATTTCATCATCTGAGAATTGTCTGTTCATATCCTTTGACCATTTATCAATTGGAGAATGGTTTGATTTCTTATAAATTAGGATCAGTTCTCTATATATTTTGGAAATGAGACCTTTGTCAGAACCTTTGTTTTTAAAAATATTTTCCCAATTTGTTACTTCCCTTCTAATCTTGTTTGCATTAGTATTGTTTGTACAGAAACTTTTTAGTTTGATGTAATCAAAATCTTCTATTTTGTGATCAATAATGATCTCTAGTTCTCCTCTGGTCATAAATTCCTTCCTCCTCCACAGGTCTGAGAGGTAGACTATTTTCTGTTTCTCTAATCTATTTATTATCTCATTCTTTATGCCTAAATCATGGACCCATTTTGATCTTATCTTGGTGTATGGTAAATTGCCCACATTAATAGAAGAGGAAATAAACTTCTTAAACAGTCTCGTTTTAGAAAAAGAAATTGAACAAGCCATTAATGAACTCCCTAAGAAAAAATCTCCAGGATCTAAAAGACAAAATGAACAACTTTGACCACATTACATTAAAAACTTTTTGCACAAAATGTTTGTGGCAATCCTTTTTGTAGTGGTAAGAAAATGGAAAATGAATGGATGCCCATCAATTGGAAAATGGCTGAATGAGTTATGGTATATGAATGCTATGGAATATTATTGTTCTGTAAGAAACATTCAACAGGATGATTTCATAGAGGCCTCAATTAACTTAAATGAACTGATGCTAAGTGAAATGAGCAGAATCAGGAGATCATTATATATGACAACAGAAATAATACACAGTGATCAATTTTGATAGACATGATTCTTTCCCACAATGAGATGTTGGAGGTCAACTCTAATGATCTTGTGATGAAGACAGCCATCTACACCCAAAGAAAGGACTTTGGAAACTGAACGTACATCACAAGATACCATTTTCACTATTTTTGTTGTTGTTTACTTGCCATTTGTTTTCTTACTAATATTTTCCCATTTTTGATCAGATGTTTCTTGTACAGCAATATAATTGTATAAATATGTTTACACATATTGGATTTAACATATATTTTAACCTTATATTACTTGCCATCTGGGAGAGGTGTTGGGGGAAGGAGGGCAAGGAGGAGAAAATTTAGAACAGAGTTTTTTGCAAGAGAATGTTGAAAAATTATCCATGCATATATTTTAAAAATAAAAAAGCTTTAAAAAATAAACAAAAAAAAGTTTTTGCACAAACAAAGCCAACAGAAAAAAAGATTAAAAGGGAAGTACAAAGTTTTGGGGAAACGTTTATAACCAATGTTTCTGATAAAGTTCTCATTTCTAAAATATACAAACAACTGCTTCAAATTTATAAGAATACACCTTGTTCCCCAATTAATAAATGGTCAAAGGAAATTAACAATTTTGAGATGGAAAAAGTAAAGCCATCTATGATCATAGGAAAAATTATCTAATTCCCTATTTTTAAAAATTATTTATTTTAACACATAATCCTTTATGAAACATTTGGGGAGAGAAAAAAATTAGAATAAAAGGGATAAACCATGAGAGAGAAAAAAAAAAAAAGAAAGAAAGAAAAATAGAAGTGAACATGGCATGTGCAGAATTATGCAGTCTCCATGGTTATTTTATCTGCATGCAGATGGCATTTTCTGGCCAAAGTCAATTAATTGGGATTAATCAAAGCTTTGGATCACTGCACCACTGAGCGGAATCAAATCTTTCACAGTTGATCATTGCACACTCTTATTCTTATTGTGTGCAATGTATCCCTAGTTCTGTATGTTTTAGTCAGCATAAGTTCATGTAAATCTTTCAAGGCCCTTCTAAAATCATCTTGTTTATCATTTTTTATAGAACAATAATATCCCATTACCTTCCTATACCACAACTTTTTCAGCCATTCTGCAATTGATGAGCATCTACTCATTTTCCAATTCTTTACTGCCACAAAAAGAACTGCTACAAGCATTTTTTGCATATGTGGGTCTTTTCCCCCTCCTTTATTATTTATTTGAAATATAGACCCCAAAATGGCACAATTTTATAGCCCTTTGGACATACCAAATTGGTCTCCAGAAGGTTTGGATCATTTCACAACTTTACCAACCATATGTTCCCAGTTTTTCCACATCCCCTCCAACATTTATCATTCTTTTCCTGTCATCTCAGCCAATCTGAAAGGTGTGAGGTAGTACCTCAGACCTATTTTAATTTGCATTTTTTCTAATGAATTCAGTCATAAAATATTATTGTGCTCTAAAAAAATGATGAACAAGCTGATTTTAGAAAGGCTTGGAAAGATTTACATGAACTTCTTCTGACTGAAACCATCAGAACCAGGAATAAATTATACACATTAGCAGCAAGAATGTGCAAAGATAAATTGTGAAAGATTTGGTTTCTCTCTGTAATTCAATGTTCCAAGGCAACCCCAATAGATTTGGGATGGAAAATGCCATCTGCATTAAGAAAAAGAACCATGGAGATTGAATATAAATCTTCACATGCTATTTTCACTCACTTCTTTTTTCTGTTTTTTTTTTCTCCCATGCTTTTTTACTTTTGTTCTGATATGACACAGAGGGCAAGCTATGTAAGAGTGTAGAGAGTCTTTGAATTTTCCATTTATGAAATTATTGGTTCTGTGAATAAAGTAGTTTAATATGAGTTAGTGAATTTGGAAGCCTAACTGCAAGGAGTTAAGAAGTTATTAAAAGGGGAAAATCTGGAAGAAAAAATGTAAATTCATTTTTTTCAAGCCACTTTGCAAACCTAAAAGTAATATAAAAATATTTCATTACATTGGGTGCATATTTTAGGAAAATTATAATCAGTCTAGAAAGCACCTACAGGAAGGCAATCTAGTTGTTGAGGAGCATAAAGGTAATATCACTTTATAATTAGAAGTATTTATTATGAAAAAGAACACATAAAATTGGTTTCATGCTAGCTGTGAATAGGGGGAATGGAAAATATTCAAAAAAGTAACAACAACCATGAAGAAAATAGATTGTTATTATTTGTTTTTATTATTGTTTAGCTCCAAAGGGCAAAGTTTGCTCTCTGGTAGAAATGGTAGGTAGAACCTTTCTTCTTTAAACAAAATAAAAAAAACAATTTCCTAACATTTTCTTCCAAGTATAATAGTTTTCCAAGCCAGGAAGTCGATTCTTCCCTCAAGAAAAGTCTCTTAAGTGAAAGTTAAATAACACCTTATCAGGGATATTGTACAGAGCATCCATCTTGAGATTTAGATTGGACAAAATGACTTCTGGGTTCTCTGATTTTCTGTTCTTCTGCATTACTTCCATTTAAGGCTTAGGGTAAAAAAAAATAGTAACCTGAATGTATATTGAGGTTACTAGATTTTTATTTTTTTATTTTTTTTTTATGACTGTTGGAACACTCATTGAAGACAAAACTTTTATTTCCTTTTTAATTCATTCATTCTAAGTAGATACAATCAAAGAGTTAATTATGTATCTCATTATGGATCCATTTGAAATGTAACTACAGAACTCTGAAAAGTTCTTTTTCTCAGAATATAAAAAGCCTAAAAAGGTTGTTAATAAGAAGTACTGGTTGCTATGACATTTAAAGAAAAGATATTCTAATATCATGACACCTAACTGACCCAAACACACAGAGGGAGAAAAAAAAAAAAGAAATTTAGTCATTACAATGAAGAGAAGCATGAAAAAAATACTTCTGACTCACTTAATAATAGATGTATTTAGGAGTCTCCATACTACTTAACTTCTTAAGGTCAAAATGAAATTCATTATTTTTCCACCAGTCAGTGTCATGTAATGTCAGTATATTCTTTAAAAGTACCCCATCTCCTTTGGATTCATTTTGAAGCCAACTGATTTAGTGGACTAGAAAAAGAAATAGAGCCCATAGATCCTCCATGCCAATCCTTTCTCTCTTGGTAAATATTAGTTACTTCAACTCTTAGTTTCAGAATCACTCAGCTTTCTCAACTAATAAAACAAGTTAGTGATAACACTTTCCTTAAAAGACCTGGATATAAGGGCTAGTTCAATATTAGGAAAACTTTGTAGCATAATTGACTATATCAATAACCAAATTAACAAAACTCATATGATTATCTCAATAGATGCAGAAAAAGTGTGAAGTCTGGTTGAGCTCCCTGGAGGCTCAAAATCAGCTGGAATCAGGATAAGCAAAAGTCCTTGGTCTTTAGGGGGAGAAGTGAAGGCGATAGACAAAACTGCCACATGCTCTCCACCAACCTCTCTTCTTCTTGTCCTCCTCCAAAGTGTCTCTGGCTTGTTTTACTCCACCTCCTAATCCCTCCTATGATTATTTGTATACACCAAAAGATTAGCCAGCACAGAATAGTGAGAAGGGCCATTTTTCTAAGCATATGCTAATAGAGTATTGTGCAATCAATAGGTAATTAGCCTTAAGTGATGGGTTGTCTGATTCCAGTGCACCTATTCAGAGTTTCTGCTCTTTACAAAAAATCATTTGATAAAATCCAGCACTCATTCGTATTAAAAGCACTAGAGAGTATAGGAACAAATGGACTTCCCCTTAAAATGATCAGTAGCATTACCCTTTCCTGTCATCTTAGCCAATCTGAGAGAAATGTAATGGTATCTCAGAGTTGTCTTAATCTGCATTTTTCTGATCAATAATGATTTAGAGCACATTTTCACATGACTAGAAATGGCTTTGATTTCTTCGTCTGAAAATTGTTCATATCCTTTGACCATTTATCAATTGGAGAATGGTTTGAATTCTTACAAATTTGAATTAATTCTCTATATTTTTTAGAAATGAGACTTTATCAGAACCGTTAAATGTAAAAATGTTTTCCCAATTTATTGCTTTGCTTCTAATCTTGTCTGCATTAGTTTTGTTTGTACAAAAAACTTTTTAACTTAATATAATCAAAATTATCTACTTGGTGTTCAATGAGTTCCAGTTCTTCTTGGTCACAAATTGTTTCCTTTTCCACAGATCTGAGAGGTAAACTATCCTATGTTCTTCTAACTTGCTTATAATGTTGCTCTTTGAGTCTAAATCATGAACCCATTTTGACCTTATCTTGCTATATGGTATTAGGTATAGGTCACTGACTAGTTTCCGCTATACCAGTTTCCAATTTTCCCAGCAGTTTTTGTCAAATAGTAAGTTCTCATCCCCAAAGATGGGGTCTTTGAGTTTGTCAAACACTAGATTGCTAACATTAATGACTATTTTGTCCTGTGAACATAATCTATTCCACTATTGGTTACCATATTTCTTAGCCAATAATAAATGATATTCCTTTATAATATAGTTTTAGGTCTGGCACAGGTAGGTACCTTCACTGGTATTTTTTTTTATTTCATTAATTCCCTTGATATTTTTGACCATTTGTTTTTCCAGATGAACTTTGCTATTTTTTTTTCTAGATGTATAAAATAATTTCTTGGGAATTTGGAACAGCACCAAATAAAAAGATTAATTTAAGTAGTATTGTAATTTTTATTATATTCTCTTGGCTTGCCCATGAGCACTTGGACAAAAAAGGGTACATCTATAGCAATCTAATCTTTGACAAACCCAAAGATTCCAACATTAGGGATAAAAATTCATTATTCGGAAAAAAACTGTTGGGAAAACTGGAAATTAGTATGGCAGAAATTAGATATGGATCCACACTTAACACCATATACCAAGATAAGATCAAAATGGGTCCATGATTTAGGCATAAAGAATGAGATAATAAATAGATTAGAGGAACAGAGAATAGTCTACCTCTCAGACCTGTGGAGGAGGAAGGAATTTATGACCAGAGGAGAACTAGAGATCATTATTGATCACAAAATAGAAGATTTTGATTACATCAAACTAAAAAGTTTCTGTACAAACAATACTAATGCAAACAAGATTAGAAGGGAAGTAACAAATTGGGAAAATATTTTTAAAAACAAAGGTTCTGACAAAGGTCTCATTTCCAAAATATATAGAGAACTGACCCTGATTTATAGGAAACCAAACCATTCTTCAATTGATAAATGGTCAAAGGATATGAACAGACAATTCTCAGATGATGAAATTGAAACTATTTCCACTCATATGAAAGAGTGTTCCAAATCACTACTGATCAGAGAAATGCAAATTAAGACAACTCTGAGATACCACTACACACCTGTCAGATTGGCTAAGATGACAGGAACAAATAATGATGAATGTTGGAGGGGATGTGGGAAAACTGGGACACTGATACATTGTTGGTGGAGTTGTGAAAGAATCCAGCCATTCTGGAGAGCAATCTGGAATTATGCCCAAAAAGTTATCAAACTGTGCATACCCTTTGACCCAGCATTGCTGTTATTGGGATTATATCCCAAAGAAATACTGAAGAGAGGAAAGGGACCTGTATGTGACAAAATGTTTGTGGCAGCTCTTTTTGTTGTAGCTAGAAACTGGAAGTTGAATGAATGTCCATCAATTGGAGAATGGTTGGGTAAATTGTGGTATATGAAGGTTATGGAATATTATTACTCTGTAAGAAATGACCAGCAGGAGGAATACAGAGAGGCTTGGAGAGACTTAAATCAACTGTTGCTGAGTGAAATGAGCAGAACCAGAAGATCACTGTACATTCAACAACAATACTGTATGAGGATGTATTCTGATGCAAGTGGAAATCTTCAACATAAAGAAGATCCAACTCACTTCCAGTTGATCAATGATGGACAGAAACAACTACACCCAGAGAAGAAACACTGGGAAGTGAATGTAAATTGTTAGCACTTCTCTCTATCTACCCATGTTACTTATACCTTCAGAATCCAATATTTAATGTGCAACACGAAAATTGGATTTACACACATATATTGTATCTTGGTTATATTGTAACACATGTAAAATCTATGGGATTACCTGTCATCGGGGGGAGGGAGTGGAGGGAGGGAGGGGATAATTTGGAAAAATGAATAAAAAAAAATAAAAATAAAATAAAAATAAAAAAAGAAATGTGTTTCAGAGGATTTTTTTGTTCCTTTTGTTTTGCTGGGGGGAGGGGTCTAGTAGTGGTGGAGTTGAATCTATTAAATATTGCTGCAATGGCATAATGAATGACTAGAAAGTCAGACTCAGACTTAGACTCTGGAAGCCATCTTTAACACATACTGACTTTATTACCTTACACAAGTAATTCTTGTAGCTGTTCTACAATTTATAGTCTTAGAGATTATAGTATAATAAGTCTACATTTAGTTGTCTCAGGCAGCCTCAAGTTTTTCTCCACTCTAGTCTGGTCTCACTCATCTATCAAATTGATTTACCAAAATTTTACCACCCTACTAGATGAATTCCAATGACTCTCTATGATTTCCAAGATTTTTTTTTTTTTTTTTTGTCATTTGGAGACCTTTATAACTTACCCTACTCCCATATACCTTTTTCAGTCTTGTCATATCTTTTTCTTCCTCTCATTTGCATAAAATCGGTATTCCAGTGGCATTCTTCTTGCTCAATCTTGGATATTTCACTGCTTTCTACAATAACTGGAATCCTCTACATATCTGTTTTCTGGCTTTCCTGGGCTCCTCCAAATTTCCACTCAACTCTTACCTTCCAGATGATTCTGGGAAGGTGGCAGAATAGTAGATCAGAAAATTAGTCTCCCAAGATTTCCCTAACAAACAAGACAAAATGTCCCTTGAGGAGAATATAGAACACTAAAAACCAGTAGGAATTGTTACTGAACGATAGGCCTCCTGGGACAAAGGAAGATTAAAAGAAAGATAACAGGAAAAAAGTTTGTCCCTTGTGTAAACATCTCCAGGTTCCTTCCACTGAAATATCTGGATCTAGCTGGGTTGAGAGGTAACCTCAATCACAGGTACAGAAATTTTTCACTTCCCAGACTGTGTAAGGGGCCAGGTGTAGGTATCTCAGATGATTGGGGAAATATTTACTGATAAATAATGCTAGGCCCAGATGGGCTGTTGAGATTTTGGCTGAGAAGGAATCAGACTGATGAGTGGAGAAATCCTGTGTAAGGGAAGCTACTGCCTGTGGACACCAATGGGAGAGTGGAGTTCTTGGTTTTGGTTCCAGGGATAGGAAAAAAGAGGTAAACACAAATATAATTACAAAGCTGATCAGGAGTAGAATTTATTAGATTATAAGCAGGGGTAACAATCATTAATCTCAAATTAAGTTAAAGCTAAAATAGATTTAATCAAAAGAGAAAAATAGGGAAACTACACTATATGTCAACTATATTAATCAATAATGTTTTATACTATTTAAAACAACTAGATGATATAAGGTTGGAATGTTGCTATGTATTAGGATTCTTACAAGGTATTCTTACAAGTACTTATGTACTTAGTTCACAACTTTAAAGGAGTTCAAACTTTTAAAGGAGTTTACACCTTTAAAGGAGATCAATCATCAGTTCACACATTAGACCTCATACCTTTAGAGAGCATATAAAAGGACAATCCCACTCACTCTCTGGGAGGAGATTCAGAGCCAGGATTAAGTCAAAGAGAGGATTTCCTGGTAGAACTTCAAGGGACTTCAGAGGAGAGGACTTTGGGAGATTCACATCTAGGATTGACTTCCAGGAAACCCACAATCCCATTCTCGGAGGCAGAGTCAAGAATCATTCCAAGTTCCACATTTATGCTGGCTGGAGACATTGGAGGACAAGAGGCTGGAGGCTGAAGGACAAGCCTTTGGATTCAGACACATTTGGACAAGAACTCTTGGGGAATCAAGGAGAGAGGAAAGCCTCCAGAAAACTAGCTGAGCCCCAAGTGAAGAAGATAAGATTTGGAAAGAGATAGTAAAGTCCAGATCCTATATTGGGTGAGATTCAAGACTTTGTCAGAATGTCTCCAGCCAGCTTCAGTCTCTAGCTCCCTCTCAATCCAAAGCCTCCAACCAGCACAAAGTAGATGTGGGAATGAATCAGACTCTGCCTCCAAGAGTGTGGGATTGTGGGTTTCCCAGAATTCAGTCCTAGATGTGAATCTCCCAGAAGTCCATGAGCAGGCTTTTCCTTTAGACTTGTGAATCTGCTGGACTTGCGAATACACTGAATTCTGGCTCTGAATCTCCTCCAGCTTCCCTGAAGTTCTCTCCTTGACTCAATCCAGACTCTCAGAGAATGGGCTTTAATATCCTCCCAGAAAATGGGCTTGTGTGTATTCCCTGTGAGAGCTCCTTAAAAGTATGATCTCTTAAAGGTGTGAAGTCTGATGTATGAACCAATGAGTGAACTCCTTTAAAAGTGTGAACAAGTATAAGTACCTTGTAAGTTATAAGTACCTAACAATCTACTTTATTTGTTTCAGAAAAACAGAGTACAAAAAAATCACAATATTGCCTTACATAGATATATACGAATGTATATTGTGATAATATTGAGATAAAGCATACCTAATGGTGAGTTTGAAGAGAGCAATGGGCACCAAATGTTGGGTTCAGTCATGTGATAAATTCACAAATAACTTTCTCTTTGTCAAAGGTATTTTTATTTATAAATATTTAGAGATAAAATAGACACTAGGAGAGATAAATATGAAATAGATCTGGGATTGCATATAGTTAGCAAGGAAAGTAGTTTTAACAATTAACAAAAAACAATGGTATTAACAATTAACAATGGAAAAGACAAATTCCCCAGTGGAACTCACAGTTAATCAGGCAAAAAGGAATACACTATTAGGATAGCAGCATACCATTGACTGGCAGGCTAAGTCCATGGAGGATTTTAGCATCCTAAGAGAGTTAGTTAGATATAAAAAGGAGAAATAACATCATGAGACAGAAATGCTATCCAGGCAACCCCAAAAGGAAGTCAGCACAGATGGCTTAGGGCATGGACATACTTATAGGGGAAATTTAACCATGGAGGTTTGACATCATAAATTGGCTTTCTGATTGAATACATTAAGATGGGGTTATATAAGACCTTTCCAGAGAGTGAGACTAAAAGGCTGAGAGGATCCCCATCAAAGTCCTTCCCTCATTGCCTCAGGAGTTCTTATCTTATCAGTATTTCAGACTTTATCTGCTAATCCCACCTAGTGACTCAGGACCTCATCATATGTATGCTTATAGATATTGTTGTTTATGTATGTGTGTACATGTACAATGTTTAATGTAAGTACACATGTCTATGTAGATTTATTTATGAGTGTATATGTGTGTGTGTGTGTGTAAATATATCCTTACTTAATTATAGTCTTGGGGATGGGATAGGAAAGAGAGAGAAAAGAATAGACCAAAAAGTGCACAGTAGAAAACAAAAGAAAACCTACACAGAAACAAAGAAAGTGTAGACAACTCTGAACATGTGTGCAGTATTTATTATATAGGCTTTCCTGAAATGGAATTTCATTATCTCATATTTTTAGTCCTCTTTCATATTCTACTGTATTCATGGCAATATTTTATTTTTATTTGTGTTTTTTTCTTTTCCTTTTCCCCCCGTTTTCTATTTTGTATTTCAGTTTTTAATTAATGAATGAATTTAAAAAGAAATCCCTTACTTTATATACAAAGCCTTTCATGATCATCTTTAATTCTAGGGTATTCCTGCTGTTATTTAAAATTTAATCTGTATATAGATTATTTTTATATGATTGTTACATGTTGCCTTCCTCACTACACTGTGTAAACTTTCCTTAAGTTTACATCCTGATCACTTAGCACAGTGCCTAGTACGTAGTTGAATTTAAATATGTATCGCCCAACTAACTGCTAGATATTGAAAAATAGTGTTTACTTACTAGGAGATTATAACTCAGTGAAAATATAGATTTATTGCAAATCAGACACTAAAGATATCAAAGATTTTATTCACTTAGTTATGTATACTTTATAAAAAATATACATATTTTAAAACATACCTATCAAACTGCTAGTTTTTAGAGATATATGTACATGTCATGCTGTGAGCAGTTATGGACACATGGGTATTCAAGTTTATACTACATTGCCAGGTAATTAGGAAGTGACATTAGACTGCTATTTATTGTTCAGGGAAGTCATGAATGACAATGTCAACTGAAACAAGGGTAAATGAGAAGGAAACCAGTAGTGATATGTCACCTGACAATGCAAGATACACGGAAAAGAAACCAATAAAAGCTGAATTGGTCATTCCAAGATTTTCTAGAAAAAACTTATGGCCTGCTGTTCTCAGCAGTAGTTAGCTCTAATAAGACAATCCCTGAGCCAGACTAATAAACTCACAGTAAAAATTATTCTCCCATATGAGTCTTTTTAGCAGAGAAAATTACAGAAGCAGATATCCTTATTGAGACATGGTAAACATGTTCTTTGTCAGGGAATTGGGTAATGTTTTCACAGTGGCATAAAACATGCAATTTCCTTATTCATATAATGATCATATTTGTTTCTGTAATGGATATGATTCTCCTTTATATGTATGATAACAAATACATACATATATAGCCATATATATCTATATATATTTATGTGTGTGTTTGTATCTATATGTACAGTTATATTCTACTTGATAGAAAGTTAAGGAATGTAAAAATTCCTTAATAAAATTAATCCTAGTCAGGCAATAAATAATTTATATACTTTTACCTTGGCCTTTCTTGATGTAGGATTTGATAATGTCATCTGATATTAGAAAAATGATTTTTAGCAACAAATGATAGAAACATTAGTTGTTTAAAAATATTTTCATATTTAATAAACATTTAACATATACAATATTAAAAATTCGAACCTTTGGCATAGTTTGAGATTAAGGGTAGGAGATAACATTAGGGTAAGAATAATGGCTGTCCTTACAGATGTCATTGTCGGCTTTAACAAAACTTTATGGGTTTTAAGGGAAGAAGCTTGTAATAATTAGTTTTAGCTTCAACATGTTTGGTTTGAAGGAAATTTCACCAAAGGATGAAAACTTTTACAATAATATAACAAGTTATCTAATTGTTTTGCAATTTTCCTAAGGAACTTTGACTTGCAATTCAACATAGCAACAGCCTGTGTAAAATAGGATATAATTACTCTATTGATGAAGCAAATATCATCATTCTAGTGATGGATATGAGAAAGTGAGGGAAAAAAAAAAAAAAAAAAAAAAAAAAAAAACAAACCTTTGGCTGTTTGCCATTAATTGGAGGAGTAAAATGCATTAGCTTTAATTGCCATATAATCTGTAATAAGAGAAATTCAATATAGTACCGGAGACAGATAAATGGAAAATGTGGGCCCTGATTTGCCATGTTTATACACATAAATATAGGTGAGGCTATAGATTATATCAAGAACCACTGTAGGTATGTCTAGAGACACTGACACAATCAATCTCCTTCATTGCCATATATTAGGATACACACACACACACATATGTGAGAAAAACTGTTCAGTTTGACATATTCATATAGGAAAACTTCATAATTTTCTCTCTACTAATCTGCCAACACAATTATTTGCATAAAAGATACCAGCAGTTTCAGCTCATTTCTTAGCAAATATTAAATAGTGGAAAATGAGAAAAGAATTCTTTATGATCACAATTCTACTGCTTCTATAAAACACACATTCATTTATATATTAAGAAAACAAAACCAATTTTTTGTAAAAATAAAGTTATATTTCCATGGATTTTAAGGGCATTTCATGTAACCAGAATCTAAGAAAATATTATAAACTTCCTTTTTGGTAGAAAAGTAAAGGCTTTCTTGATGTCCCAGCTATATTTAATACTTTGGGAAGACTTTTGGAAAAGACTACTTCAGTGTTACCAAATATAGCAACAGCAAGCTTTTGAGGGAATGTTATTTTTTTCTGGTAGTGACAAGGTGAGCTAGTAATCCCTAAAATTATGAAATTATTTCTCTTTCTATCTCTAGGCATACTTATGAGCAATGATTTTGTTGGTGCTATTAAATTAGAAAGACAATATTATTATTACTAAGAGATGAGATGGCATGACAGAACACCTGAAGGCAACTGGATAGAGTCAGTCTGACTTTAACTCTCTCCTACTAAATTTAGTATCTGTGACCAAGGGCTAGTTTAATCTCCCTGAACCACAATATCTTCATTTTAAAAAAATAATAATAATATGTACAATATCAATTTCATGGCACCATTGCAGAAAAGTGTTTTGTAATCCATAATAGTGTATGTATAAGAATGGGAGTTACAATTTATTTCTTGCTAAAATTCTTCATTAGGATTTCTTTAGAAGTTTCTATACAATAGATGTATTTAGAGCATTCAATATAGGAAAGCATGGATTATTTGCTAGGTATATTTACATACCCTGGGGCAATATTCCTATTAGTCTTTCCCTGAGGGGAATGGGAAAAAAATCTAAAGGATTATATAACTCCAGGCTATTAGGTAAACCAGAGACTTAATAATACTTACTTTACTTTTCTTTTATGATTACTGTCAGAAATTCACTCTTGACATTGAAAATCAGATATTGAGGAAAATTTATTAAAGAAACATTTTAAGGAATAATCTTAATGCTTCTGTTCAGAAGCTGGTCCCACTCCTCTTCAGTAAGAAGAAATACTGAGCACAGAAGTAAATGAGAGAAGCTATATAGTTGTTAGCTTCTGTAGCCCCTTCCTTCAGAGAACAGATTGGTCCTTTCCCTTCAGGGTTACAATCTTTCTGATAGTCCATTACATATTTTCCCTTAAATATGTATAAACATGTTCCCTTTCCCTCCTCATATATCTCATGCTCAAAAATAATGGAAAACTCCTCTTACAGGGTGTGTTCTTTACTATCCAATTAGTCTATTAAGCATGTGCAATGGTGATTTGATAGAGTTAAATCACTGACCACTACTAATTTGGGGTGGATGGGCTATTATCTTAAGTTTGTGCTTTTTTCAAAACCACAAGACTTATTGATTGGCTGAATCCACCTGTACCTTCCTAGCTCCCTAACTTTTTGTTTTCTCAAAAGTTTTATTGATCACTTAATTGTTAGGTGGATTCTTAATCGTCATTAACCTCTTTTATTCTAAAAACCCCTTGGTCAGTGGTACCCATTGTATTACACTACCTTGAAGCATTAAATGTTTTTGTGGAAACCCAATTTGTAAGCATTTCTCACATTATTGAACTGATTGAATTGTAATCTAGACAATACTACCTTCAAGTTGGTTCAAAATAGATTTAATTATAAAACACTTGGTGAGTAAGAATATGTTTTATTTTAACACTTACAAAGACTAAGTATTAATGAATATATTAAGGGGTAGGCTGGAGCCTTCTCTAAGTGACTTTTGAGTCAGTTGTTAAATTTTCATTTAATTTTTAGGAACACTTATTCTTTAGAAATTAGCAATTGATGTAAGATAGGGTTTTGTTGCTTTCTTGATTGTCTTATTATACATGCTTATGTTTTTTCTTCAGAGAGCTGATTGTCAAATATTTAACAGTACATCCCTAGTTATATGCCAAATTGGAAGGATTCTCTAACAAACTATCCAGTGATTTTTCCATCCCCTTGTACTGTTCAATATCATCATCATTGTTTGGGAAAAAAAATATAAAAGAACATCTTACTAGATTTGCCAATGACACAAACTTGGAAGGGCTAATTTGCATATTGAATCATGGGATCAGAATTAAAATAGAATATTAAAGATTCTTCAGATCATCCCATATGAGGATCAGAAGAAATCATTTGGAATGTTTATCCAGGAGAAGGGAAGATTTAGGGACAATAAAGGAGTTCTTTAAAATAGAGTATGGAGAAAGAAAAGATCTAAAACATTAAGTGACATTTTTTTAAAAGCATGAATACCTAAGCAATAGTACTACTAAAATATGATTTATATTATACATATGAATCATAGAAGCAATTTGGTATTTATAAAAGTCAGATTAATAGAACAGACTAGTCAAGAGAGAATCAGAAAAAAAAAAAAAAAAGTCAACAATCTATTGTTCTATAAACCAAAAAATCCCTGTACCTGACATGAACTTCTAGGAAAACTGGAATGTGACCTGGCAGAAATTGAGCTGAGCCTATAATTTTATATCAAATTCAATAATAATTTAAAATCACATTTATGATTTTAAAATGAAGATTCATATAATTAATAAAAAACAAAAATTGAAATCTAAGCAAATAACAACATTACATAGCAATGTTATGGAGATGAATTCCTAAACAAATATGGAATCAGAGCCCAGGACAAAAGACAAAACTATCAGCAAACTTGGGAGATTACAAAAAAAAGGAAAAACAAAACAAAACAACAAAACAATCCAGACTCTCAGAAAAGGAGATTACAAGCAAACACCTAAGGACAAATAAGATGAATAATGGGAATTTGAGTTAAACTTAGAAATTGGGCACTAATTCTACCTAAGACCAATTAGGAATAGCTTCTAAGTAAAGATTATTATTATTGTTGGTTGTCCTTCCTTCTAGAATAAAACTGAAGAGATCAGAAAGGTGATATTGTGATTTGAAAATGAATTGAATTTAAGTGAGGTGGAACTGTGCAAAGTCACTTGTCTCTCCACCCAGTCCAGTGGCAAGAATGATTGTAGGTGGCCGCAGATATTGCAAGAGAGTTTGGATTTAAAAACTAAGATGTTTCTCAGGTCTCATTTTGTCTGAGGCAGCACCAATTCAAAGATTAAGGTTAAATAAGAAAGGAGACAAAGTTGACTTCTTTACCTAGTCAAAAAAAAGAAAGAAAAAGAAAAAAAAAATCAATCTTGAAAGGTTCAACCCTCAGGGTTTCTGGCCAAAGCAGAAACAATTGTTATTTAGACACACTAGGAGGCTTCTGGCCTAAATAATGGCCCAAAGCTTGGGACTGACACCTATTATTAGCCAATCAATGAGAGTCAGAGTGAATAAAGTTAGGATTTTAGCTAGAACTTGACCAAAAAAAGAAAAGATTTAGATGCAAAAAAAAAAAAAAAAAAAAAAAGGAGGGAGAAAGGAAGAAAGGAAAGAAGGAAGGAAGGAAGGAAATGATGTAAATTGTGTCCCCCTTGACTTTTTGTGAGGGAAGCAATGGGAGACTCCTAGAAACTCTCTTCTGGAAGAGGCCTGCCCTTAGGAAATCAAGATAAGTGTTTTCATTCAATTGGAAATCTTGGTGGGACTAGCTGCACCCTCTATTGAGTTGAAGATTACGCTGGGACCCTCCCAGTAACTGGAACTGCCAGTTAAATGATCTCATTCAGTTGGTGATCTCAGCCTGATATTCCTATTGAGTGGCTTGATACTCTAAGATAAGTACTCTCTTTTCAGCTGAAAATGTAGGCATGGGAATACTAACAACATTGAGGGATTCTCATTCAATTTTGAACAGAAACCCTAGCCTCATATTGCTAATAAAAGACAATTCTGAACTCCAAATCTCTGCAGAAGTCTGAAGCAGGATTATGCTTTGCCAAGGAAAATTCTGTTCTTGGCAAAGCTGCCTGCCAGGACTCTTGCCCACTGTGAAGATATCCTTTTCTCTGTATTAACCCTTGTTATTTACCTAAAAGGACCTTCTTACCAACTAAGAAGTCTGTCCTCTTAGGAAAGCTGGCTTTTTAGTGAACAATAAACTTCCCTTTTGCTTCAGACTTTTGGATTTATAAATTCTTTCACATTGAGCCTGCGCTCATCAGAGGGAATTCCCTACCTCAACTCTCACACCTCTTCTCAACCACTAGCACTGAATCCAAAGGAAAGAAGGAAAGAAGGAAGGAAAGAAGGAAGGAAGGAAGGAAGGAAGAAAGGAAGGAAGAAAGGAAGAAAGGAAGGAAGGAAGGAAGGAAGGAAGGAAGGAAGGAAGGAAGGAAGGAAGGAAGGAAGGAAGGAAGGAAGGAAGGAAGGAAGGAAGGAAGGAAGGAAGAAGGAAGGAAGGAAGGAAGGAAGGAAGGAAGGAAGGGATTCTTTGTAGAAATTCCAGTCATGTCTCTGAGTTTGAATTTACCCTATAAAATCTACAAAACACTTTTTTGCAATACTACATGTTATCTTCCCTAATTCCACTCTGTTTCTCAACCCCACTTCTCCTCCTTATGGCTAACTAACTATTTTAGGATATTAAGTCCCTTTTAGGATTTAGCCTGCCAGCTAAGGTTATGGCCCAGCCTTATGAAGTGCTCCCTTTCTACTAGATAATTATGAGTTCTGTAATGTTCTGTTGTCTCCAGAACCTAACAGAGTTCGATTGAGAAATTTGTCATATCCTCTCCCACTTTATTTCATATTTATTATTCCTGGTATTTATTGTATCCCCTCATTTTATCTGTTATCTATTCACCTAAATAGATCTACCTTTTGACAAATAGAATGGCCATTGTAAATTCTTCACATGACTGAACTCCAACTTTTGGTGCTTGCCATCATTTGGTGCCAAATCCCATATCATAGATCACATCAATATGGTAATCCCTCACGACCCTCCCTATTTACTCATGGCTAAATTCTTTCCTTTTCAGCTTACACATTTCCAGTTCCTTCAACTGTTCTTCAAGTAATACAGATTCTAAGCTCTTCCCCATCCTAGTTACCCTCCTGTAAGCACCACCAAACTGAGCCATCATAAATGGTGATATTTTGAACATAAAACATTATTTAAAAAAAGGCATATATGCATTCATGTGTGTGTGCATCTCTCTGTGTGTGTGTGTGTGTGTGTGTGTGTGTGTGTGTGTGTGTGTAGGGATATGTGAAAATGAGATGATTAAAGACTTTACTAATAACCTTGATTTGTTCAAGCTCCTTTACCATGTAGAACTGACTGGATTGACCTGGGAATTAGATAAAACTGAGCATTGATTTCTGGACAAATCAGAAGTTACTTGCAGTATTTGCATACTGAACCCAAAACTTCCCCTGCTATGCCAAATAAATAACTCAGACTAATTCATATCAACTCCCATTTCTAAAAAACAACTCAGCCCAGAGGTGACCTGGTAAGACTATTATGCGATTATATCCCCCACCACTGTGATTTTCATCTTTATTACCCCTGCTACCTTGCTTACCTTGAGCTGAATTTCAACTGTGCTCCCATGTGTACATATCTGTGCAGAAAGGTGGAGAAGGCACCCAAAGAGTTAATGGGGCTTATTTGTGTCTGACCAAGGCAGAGCATTCCAACATTGTATTGGTCTGATCACCTAAAGGAAGACACACTATAGCTGTCATTTTGGTCCTCTTGGAGAACAATGTACATCAAGCAACAAACTTAAGAGGAATAAAATCTCCTGTTTGGCTTCCTTTTTCCTATGGGGGGAAAAAAAAGATTAATAATAGATAGAAAGACAGATACACAAATATAAATAGATATAGAAAGACATAGATAAATACATATTTACATACACACATAAATACCTTCACATACATATGTAAATACCATATATATATATATATACATATATATGTATATATATATATATACATATATATGTATATATATATATATATATACACATTCATATTCACTTATGTCTTATGTATAGATTGATACTATATTTGAGTGTGCATTTATGTATATGTTGCTATACTAATAAACAAAATGAAAGACTGGAAAGAATGTTTTAGCCTTGTAAAGAGAAGCTTTAAAATTGTGGGCATGAGGAGTTCAGGATAGCTATCCTCAAATGTTTGAAGAATTATTAACTTAAAAGACAGATTAAACTTGTGTTTAGCTTTAGAGATAAGAACTTGATAAGATAGGTCAGTTTCAAAGAGGTAAATTTTAGCTTGATTCTAGAAAAACTTCTTAACTAGTAGGATTATCTAAAAATAATAGGATAACTTCCTCAAAAATGGGTTCCCCATCATAGGAGGTCTTCAAGCAAAGACTAGATCACCACTTGCCACATAATTTCTGGAGGCTATTTTTTTTTTTTTTTTTTTCAGTTTCTGATCATACTAGATGTCATCTTATTCCATTTCCTAATTGGGAAGGTTTTTATTTTTATTTTTTAAAATAAATTTAAGTGAGCATATTCTAACTTCTGAATCCTGTATTTATATAATGATTTCTACAAATATTTAATTTTCTTTAGCTGTTACTTGTTTTGCCCCGCTTCTGAGGTTTTCTTCCCTAAAATTAGAATTTCCTGAGTTTTCAGCTGCTTAAACTTTTCAATCTCTAATGTCTTCATTCAAGATTCTGTTACCAATGACTGCTTTTTAAATAGTGTTATAAAATGGTCATTTTGCACTACAAGGGCATTTAAGACCTCTGCATATAAACATCATTCTTTTTTATTATTCTAATGCATCTATGAATAAAGCTTTTATTTTTCTAGTCCAATGAATTTCATTTGCTCATACTTGACATTTGATTATACTTTTGTCAATAAAAAAATGGACAAGAAAAAAATATA
Organism: Sminthopsis crassicaudata; assembly: GCF_048593235.1. Taxonomy (NCBI): domain Eukaryota; kingdom Metazoa; phylum Chordata; class Mammalia; order Dasyuromorphia; family Dasyuridae; genus Sminthopsis; species Sminthopsis crassicaudata. The sequence continues at coordinate 305,971,497 of NC_133617.1, read as the reverse complement.
TATATAGCACTGTTAGTGATTGGTTTTTGCTACTCTGTGTTTCATACTTAACTCTTGATTTCCAGAGAATTTTTTAAAGGCTGAAACATATTTTTTTGTTGTTGTTGTTTGTTTATCACAGTTGTATACTTGATTATTCTGTTGAAAAAGTTCTTTCTTTTCCCCTTGGATCTGAATTATATTGAAGACATTTCTCTGTGACTCTAAAAAGAAATGATTAAAAATCAAAACAAAAATGAAACCACCAAAGGTTCTATTAGTAGGATTAATTTATATTAAAGCATAATTATAATCTTTAATTAACCAGTTTATATCTGAATAAAACATAAATCATTATATTTTATTATAACCAAAACAAATATCTATATAAAAAGGAAACATGTAATTTTATTTTTTGTATTTATTTTTGTGTTATAAACATCTAGTAAAATGTAGACATCTTATCTACATGAAATTAAACAAATATGAGTCCTTAGACATGTGTACATTTTATTTGTATTTTTTAAGTGATTGGCATTTAACATAGCTTAATTAGAAATTTTGTTCCTAATTATCATTGCTCAGTAATGAAAATCTGCCTTTTTTTTTTAAAGTGGAAAAACAAAGCAATCCTTCTTTCCCCTATATACTTCAATGCAAGTAGGAAGTCTCTATTTTTCCATGACTTATCAAAAGAAAACTAGCCATAGCTATTTTTACTCACATTTTGACTTTGAGGTAAAAGTCAGCTTCCCTCAACCAGGAAAATGGCTTATGAGTCACTGCTAAACTTATTCAGAAATATGCTATATGCTTATCTTCTATTCATGCAATAACTTTGGGGAATTGCTTGGTTCACTTACAACATCTGACGTTGATTGGTTAGTGTGTTTTAGGGTTGGTTCTGCAATTCTTTATTTCACCTCTCTCAGTTGTAACTAAAGAAATGATCTAATTCTTGACTTAAAGAAAGGAAATAAAAATTTGTATATGATGTTGAGTGCATTAAATTTATCATCCTCTCTTGAACCACTTTCATATCTTCAAATTGAAAAATCTTTCTTCAGATTTTTTTGACTTATGGAAGAAAGTTTATAATGAAATTCACACATACAAAATAACACAGAAATTTCTCTCTGTCTATTTCTGTTTCTATCTCTCTGTGTGTATTTCTGTTTCTGACTCTGTGCTCTCTGTCTCTCTCTTTCTTTTGCCTGATGCCTACTAGCAAATATCTCTCTCTCTCTCTCTCTCTCTCTCTCTCTCTCTCTCTCTCTCTCTCTCTCTCTCTCCTTTTCAACTTTATGGATTTGTATTAGAATTTACTGATAGGTAATCAGATTTTCTTATCAAATAAACCAAATTGAACTGTAGAAAAGATACTGAATTCTAATTTATTTCTATATTTTTCATGGGAAGTCTTCAAGATTATTGTTAAAATATTTTCTTTTTAATAGAAGTTCATTTTGATACATTTATAAGTCTATAATGATCTGGAAATTTATTTGAAGTTCAGAAGCATGATATTCCTTGTACTGTCTCTCAAGGAAAATTATGTGAGTTTTATTGCATGGGATTTATCCTAAGTCCACACTTAGTCACTGGACAAATGTTTAAATTTCTGGGATTTGCTGACTGAAAAGTCATTAAATTGATCTCCAAATCCTTAGGAATAATATTTATAGCAACATATTTATATACAGGGATGGAGATTAAAATGTACTTGGACGTGGAGCCAAAAAGAAAGAGATATAGAAATGGTAGGAATAAATATAAAGAAAAGCATAGGAATGAAGAAGTAGAGACAGAGAGAGAGGATTCAAGAGAGTGATGAAGACAGAAACATGAAAAGGGACAAAAATAGGTGATAAGGTATAAGAATAGAGATACATGGAGAGAATAAAAAATAGAAATGAGGGTTAAGAGATTAGGAGAGAGAGATGATAGAGAAAGATGGTTAGCTTTGCTAGATTGTTTTCTGGAATCCTCAGAAATAACTGTTCAGATGAAAAACATTTTTGTGGGGAGCAATTGGGGTTAAATAAATTCCCCAGGGTCATACAAGCAGTAAAATTGTTAGATGTCCAAGATTGTATTTGAACTCAAGTCTTTCTGACTTCAGGATAGGTGTTCTATCCACTGTGCCATTTAACTTCCCCTGAAAAGCATTTTGTAAACCATAAACTGTTAATATGTATATTTTAGTTAGTACTAATACTTAAACTATCATATATGCCACAATGTAACATGCACCGGAGTAACTCTGAAAGTTAAAAATTCCTATTATTCTCAATATTAGGGGACAGTTGTTTATTGGATGTTTATTATATAAATACAGTCATGCTTATATCTCCACTTGTAAAAATAATTATCCATCAATCAAGATATCAGTTGATGCATAATAACATATAATATGAGGCAAAACTCATAATATGCAAAGAATATCATAGCAAAACACTTAGTTTATGTTTTAAATACATTATTAATTGCATGTCTACTTTTATCTATCTACACACACACAAACGCGCGCGCGCACACACACACACACACACACATAGTTTTAATGGTATCATTAACATGTAAAGGAAAGTTGGTATATATGCAATATACTATTTTTGAATGCTAAAGAACATAATTTGCCCAAGTATTACCTCTTGGTATTAATGCAAGGCAGCTGATTGTCTGATTGCCAAGTTTACAAAATGACTCTAGAAAATTCCAGGCTTATAAAAGGCTTTGGAAGAAAATTAAGGAAGCAGTTAATGAAATCCTAAAATAAATTATCATAAATGTTAAAAAAAGAAAAGGAGTGGCCCCTCCCTGAAACAGCCTAGTTCCTTGTACCTGAATCATACGTATCTAAAGTTATCAGCAAATATTTGTTATTGCCAGTTTTTCTTCAGGGTAAGTGAGCTGGATCATAGAAAACCTCTCAGGAATGATATCACAAGTTACAAACAGAAACATTTCACTGAGGAAGAGAAGTGAGATTTATCAATAAAAAAGACAATGATACATACAGATGCACAGGTTCTGGAAATACCCATTAAAGATAAAAGTAAGGATAGAAAAAACAGAACAAATGGAAAAGTTTAGCATAGTAATATAAAAATAAAAGGAGATCAATCAAAGCTCAAAATGAGTTCTAATAATGCTAATAATGAATACTAAAGACAACAATAAATAAAAGAACTATATTAAAGAAAAATATTCTAATGAATGATGAAGCATTTATTAAAATTTTGTTATATTCCCAAGTATTTTGCTAGGAATTGGAAGAAAAAAAAAAACATATAGAGAAGGCAGAACAATTCAATACATTTTTTGGCTTCAGATTGATAAGGAAAATGATCAAATAGTTGGAAAGATAATAAAAAAATGGTGAATAGGGAGTGAATCTAAATGTCATGAGCTCAAAATCTAGTTTTTGATACTTATAAACTGTATGAACCTCTCCAGGTTCCTCTTCTGTAAAATGAGAATAATAATAGCTCCTAGAACTACTCCTACTTCTCATAAGGATAAAATGAGCTAATATTTGTAATATATATGTATGTATATATATATATATATATTATATATATATATAATCATATTTAGAAATAAAATAATTTATAATGATGTAAATTATATACAGCAACATAATAATTATCAAATTAAAGCATTATATAAATGCAAGCTACTACTTTTAGCCATTACTGCTAATAGTTAGACTCCATAATAGTTGGCCCTCTAAGAGTAAGACTTACAAGATGCAGACTAAACTAATTACATGGTACTGAAAGAATTTGCAGGTATGAATGTTGAGTCAATGGGAGATATTTTTTGCAGTTAAGTAATAAAGTTTTTGTTTGTTTTGTTTTGGGTTCTTTCTTTTTTTTTCAAATTTCTTAGCAGGCTATATGATTTTTCATTCTCTCTTTTGTTAGTATAATCAATTATCACCAAAATTACATTATTTTATTTTCTCTTTCTATTTCCTATTTTCCTTTAAATTTCAACATAATTATTTTAATGAACTATGTATACATCTTTTAGTTTCAGAATAGGCACATTTTTGTATTAGTAAATCACTTTAATACATAAAATGAAACTAGTCAAAAATTGCCATAACTCTACAAAGAGCTATCTTATTAGTTGCCTAGAATTCTGTCCCATTTGGAGCCCCAGATAATTCAAACTGCCTGATTAAGTGAGGGGTATTTAAAACAAAACAAATCATTAGTGATAAACTGAATCACTGAAGCTACCTAGTTCTGTAATGTGTGTTTTAGATCTTTTGTGGGTTGTCACCTTATCAATCAAGTATCATATAACACCAATATTATTATAATTCTGTAGATAAGCACATGTTCAATCATTTTTATCAGCAACCAGGGACACCAAGCATTGTTCAAATTTTTTGTTGTTGAGTCATTTCATTTATGTCTAACTCATTGTTGCCCCATTTATGATTTTCCCTCTTCAACTGATTTTTCAGTTGAGGAAACTGAGACAACGAATCATTGACTTTCCTGACTTGCCAGATTCACATAGGTAGTAAGTATCTGAGGCCAAATTTGAACTCAAGAAGATGGTCTTCTTAAAATCAAGTTCAGCATTGTATCCACTGCACCACCTAAATGTACTAATTTAAATGAAACATTTAAATTCAAAAGTGGTACTTAATATACAAGTAGATCACAAGTTCCTTGAAGGCAGGAACCATGGCTTACATTTATTTTATAATCCTTGCAGTGTCTATTATAATATTATATTCACTAGAGGGCCATTAAATAATTGTGGAATCCTATTGTTTTGGAGTACAGACAGGAAAACATATAGAAAAAGCACAGGAAACACAAGTTATGCTTTCAAGTATGATTTTTTTTACATCCTTGGAAATAATAATAATAATAATAATAATAATAATAATAATTGACACATTTAGCATTTTATACACACACACTATATATATATACTAATCTGACTTGAGCCTTACAAAAATGCAAATGGTATGATATTACAGGTGTGATGCTGATGAAGAAACTCAGATTAAGAGATATCAAAACAACTTGCTCAGTCTCACAGCTGAGTTTTGAGGACAGAATTAAAACCCAGAATGCGTTATTCCAAATCCAGCATTGTAATCACTATGACTCATTAACTATCACTATGAAATATTTCCTCTCAGTTATGAGATGATGAGTCATAATAAAGTGTTGTTTGGGTCTTCGAGAAGGCCTATATTCAAATCTTACTTTTGACACTTAATCCTGTTACTATGTACTTTATCTGAGCATAGTATCCATATGAAAGAAATGGAGATAATAATAAGTATAATACTTAAATTATGGCATCATTGGGAGGTTCAAATCAAGTTTTATAGAATTAAGTATAAAAGAATAAAAAAAAAAAAACATATGAAAGATAGTTGGTAAGGAACTGCAACATAGCATTTAGTTATGTTGAATTTATTATAATTTAAAAAATAAAGTTATATGTAGCATACATCTATAATTTCATATATAATTCTCCTTTTCTGCTGAACTATATAAATACATACATATATATGTATATATATATGTACATATATATATATATACACACACACATATGTAAGCAATTCAATATATAACATATTATAAATCTCTGGTATTTGGATATGGAATGTTTTCAGGGAATACTTGCACCTGTAGCATGAGGGCTACTGTGCCCTTTACGGGGTTGCTTTCCATCTTTGGTATCTACCCGAACCACCTAACTCTTACCTGTGACTCCAAAAAGCTATATTAAGCACAGTGGTCATACCCCAAGAAACCATTTTGGCAGATCAAAGGGTCTCAAATCTGTCCATGATTTAGAGAAATATCTACCCCAAGATTGTAAAGTCTTCCCCTGGTTGAATGGGTAGGTGAGAATAAATTATTCTAATGGCCATTAGGGCAACTGAAGCAGACTTTGTGGGGGAATCAGATCTGGGTTTTACCTCAAAGACACCAACTTATGCACTGCATCTTGAGCTATCATTAGTTAACCTGACTCTTGTTCTGACACTGGACTGTGATGACTTTGAAAAAGAGAATGAGGCTAATTACTTTGGGCAACTCTGCCTCTATTAAATCCAATTTATGGACCCATCAAAAGACATCTTGCATATCATTTTACCATTTTTACCTCTCTCAAAGTCCTATGACAAGAGGCAAGTGATAAAGCAGAAGGTACAAATACATTGGGAGCTATAGTGACAACCCTGAACACAGGCTGTCCTTGCCACAGGGTTGTCTTCTCATTGGAAGCAGTAGTATGATTCAGTAGGCATATTTGAACAGTCTTTTGAAGCACCATACTGCTTACCTCCTAGTGGGAGAAGGAACTAGAAAAGGTACCTTAAAACTTAATTACACAAACCTAGTCTGATTACCATTGGCACACTGTCAAAACATGAAAAAGTGTACTAAAACTTCTGCATAGAAGATTCCACTCACCATTGGTACATATCATGATATATGACCCCCCACTTATTCATAACTCAAAATCCATGAGACTAAAAGTGAACAGCTCTTTTTGTAAGAAAATCCAGGAGGTAACACATTCAAATGGAAGTCCTGAGTTAAACGAGGCTTGCCAATGAAGTAGGAGCTAGACACACATTTTTCTGAATGGCCACAGTGAAAAGCAGCACTGTGAAGCTGGTGTAGATTTTGCAATCAAAACTCATCTATTAAGCAAATTCACTTGCCTTCCTAAAGAAGTGAATGTCAGACTTATGATAATGTGATTTCCACTTGTAGGAAAACACCATACTCCAATCATCAATGCTTATGCTCCATGACAAACACTGATGAGGTCAAAGAAAAATTTTATGAAGACCTGGAGACCCTAATCATCAAGTGTCAAAAGAAGACAAACTTATATTCTGGGTGACTTTAATACTAGAGTTGGCTCATACTATTAGACATGGCAGGGAGTCTTTTGAAGGAATAGGGTTGGAAACAGCAATGGTCACTTATTAATGAAGATTTTTGCATCTCATGGCATTCTCATCACCAACACTTCTATTTATCTAAGTGCAATAAAACGTCATTGATGAATCCTTGTAACAAACTTGGTGTAAAATGGACTTATCATAAAGAGAAGAGGCAGACAGGATGTGAAGATGATGAAGACAATGCTTGGTACAAAATGCTGAGCTGATCATAGACTCATCCTCTCCAAGGCAATATGGCTATCAGAAGAATCAATATCAACAGATTAAAGCATTTATCTGAGTGGGAATAGTTTTTTGCTAACTTGGAGGAAAAGTTGAGCCAACACAAAGTTGGCTACAGTAGAGCAGAAAAGGAGTGGGCAGCTTTCAGGGATTTGATATACAACACTACATTTGCTTTTATGAGTCAGAATACTTTCACACATTAAGACAGGTTTAATGAAAATGATGGGAAATTGAGGTGTTTCTAAATGAAAAATAAGAATTACGCAGGGTTAGGTGGTTCATCCAGATCTAAAAAGGAAGCATTTAATTCCATCAAAAGTAAAATACAAGTGAAACAGATAAATGCAAGATTCTTGGCTCAGTAAAAAGGCAGCTGAATTTCAGTCTTATGTTGATAGTAACAATCTAAAGCACTCTTATTATGTATCCTCTGAAGGCTATTCATATGCCAAAGAACTATGATGCATCTCATCTACTTAGGGCTGATGGAGCCACTTTAGTTAGTGATAAGGATAGTTAGTGATCTTAGAGAGGTGAGCTGAATATGTCCTTGGTGTTCTCAACAGGTTATCTTCAATCTGTGAGAAGACCAAAACTTTTTACCTCAGGTTGAAGTCTATTCCTCCCTAGTTGAAGATCCAACTAAAAAGAGGCTTTGAATGACATTTGATTCTTTCATGTGGTCAATCACCTGGGGCTGATTCTATTCCAGTTGAAATTTATCAGGTGGGATGGGGATGGAGTGCTTCACTGCTCATACAAGAGGAGATTATCCTCCAGGAGTTCAAGACTAATTTCATTTGTCTATCTCTATA